>NW_020838037.1:2887563-3019826 GCF_003676395.1 Aethalodelphis obliquidens | reverse complement strand
CACACACACACACACACACACACACACACACACACACACACACACACCTTAAACAGATTTTGGGAAGATATTTACCCTTGATCCCTTCTATAAAAGAGAAGTTTAATGGCCCTTTGTCTACAAACCCCCAAATCTCAGCCTCAGGAATACAGGACAGAGCAGTGGTTTTAAACTTTATGTTGGAAAACAACCACCTGGGTTTCCTGTGAAAAAACCAAATTCTTCAGAGATACCCTCAAAGACACTGATTTATGGGATCTGGATAGGCTCAGGAATCTGTATTTTTTGAATAAGTATTCCATGTGATTCTGTTCAAATAATTCAAGGACCATGGTTTGAGAAATTTTTGCCTGAATTTTGTTCCCTGGAAAAAAAATTTTAAAGCTCCAAACTGTCATCATTCAAATAATAATACAGACCTTTTCAACTTAGGATGGGGTTATGTCCCAATAAACTCATCATTAAGTTGAAAATATCATTAAGTTGGAAATACATTTAATACCCCTAAGCTACCATACATCAGAGCTTAGCCTAGCCTATCTTTTATTTTTAATAAATTTATTTATTTATTTATTTTAGGCTGCATTGGGTCTTCGTCTCTGCACACAGGCTTTATCTAGTTTTGGTGAGTGGGGCTACTCTTCATTGCAGCATGCCAGCTTCTCATTGTGGTGGCTTCTCTTTGGTGTGGAGCACGGGCTCTAGGCACATGGACTTCAGTAGTTGTGGTTTGCAGGCTCAGTAGTTGTGGCTCATGGGCTCTAGAGTGCTTAGCCTAGCCTATCTTAAATGTGCACAGAACACATACATTAGCCTATAGTTGGACAAAATTATGTACCAAAAAGTCTATTATATAATATAGTATTGAATATCTTGTGTAATTTATTGAATACTGTGCTGAAAGTGAAAAATAGAATAGTCGTATGGGTACAGAATGGTCGTAATGTGTTGTTTTATCCTCCTGATCACATGGTTGACTGGGAGTTGTGTCTCACTGCTCCACCCAGTATCATGAGAGAGTATCACACTGCATATCACTAGCCTGGGAAAAGATCAAAATTGAACGTTTGAAGTATGGTTTCTACTGAATACATATGGCTTTCCCACTGTTGTAAAGTCAAAAAATCTTAAGTCCAACTCTTGTAAACTGGGGATCATCTCTGTTAAGGTCTAAACTGTCAAGGTTATGAAATTATGGGAGGAGGAAGTGACAGGTTTCTCATCATGTCTTTTGTGGAGCCAGCAGTCAAGTCAGCACCCTAGTGATGTATAGGGACCCAAGTAAATATTTCAGGGACATTCTGTCACTGTCTACGAATTCAGGGAAAGTGAAACAAATACTGTAAAGAGCTCAAACATGGTGGAGGAGGAGGGACATAGTGCAAGTGAGATTTTCTCCAGATTTCTCAGAAAATTTCTACTGGCTTTTCTCAGACAATGCTTGATAAGTATTTTAGGAACAGACTAAAAATCAGACAGAAGTTATCCCAGGTTTCAGTAGGCATTAGGATACCGATGAAAGTTCAGCCATAGACTTTCTGTGATTTCCCACAAGCATCCAGAGAAAGGGAAGCCTGTGACTAGAAGAAAACCAAAACCATTGTTCAGAACTAGTTGGGTGATTATGTTTTTCTGAAATAACTTCTCAGTGTTGGACTTAGAGGTCTAAACAAATTATCCAGATTGTATCATTATTTTGTCTCTTTTGTAATGAAACTGTTAAGACCAAAGTACCAAATGTGTTAGTGAGAAAAGTTCAGTATTCACATTCCCTCTTCTTCAATACTCTTCTTCCCTTGAAGAGGCACATAAAGATGACAAAGAAGAAACACAAATATGGTCAGATACAAGTTAATGACTGAGATTGGTAGAATATTGTGAGAAATTCTAACACCCAGAGTGAGAAAACCTTGAAAAAATATAAAATTTTTAAAAAGGCATTTATAAATTTTATTTTGTTTAAAGCAACTTTCTTATAAAACAAAGTCTTAATCCTGATATTGAGGCAGATGGTCAATATGTACACAGGATGACAAGAGAGAAAATACTATTTCTATTTTATTTACAATTATAGTTTGGGTCAACAAAACCTTTTTTTTATTGACCACTGTATGCCTAGCACTATTTCTGTTTCTGAAGATACAAAGATGATTAAAAACAGTTCTTAATTTGAAGAACTTACAGTTCAAATGAATTGGCTAAACAAATTGCAGCACTTCTGTTGGTGCCTTTTTATTGCTGTCCACATTAAAGAAAGAGGGACCTAACATAGTGATATTCTTTCTGTAGTCCTGGATCTCTGTTAGTAGAGTTCCATCAACAACTCTATAACTTAGATTTTTTTTTTAATTTTTAAAATAACAAAACTGAATTGTTAATTAAAGACACCTAGCCTTAAAGTGGTAAGTCACAAATGACATACCTGTGTATATGGTCCATGGATTTTCTTTAACACCAACAATAATGATGATAAAATAACTATGCAAACAAATTGAATAAAAATGAATTTGATTTTAATACATAAAATAAGATTATACAAAAATTCATAGACGGTTTAAATGAATCCAACACTCCAAGTCCAAAAGTATGCATTTCTGTTATAAGGAGAAAATTCAGAGATAATTTTGGTGAACCAATGTTCCAAAATAATGGAATATTAAGACACATTTGAATTTTGGAAATGTGACTATTTTCTTAGCTTTTAAAAAGAGAAATAAGGTTGGCTGTATATATTAGAAAACATGGACCTGAAAAATAGTGGTTTGTTTCCTTAGAAAGAGAATCCATGATCACCAGTACTTATCATAGGTAATATATATGTATGTTTCTTTATCTATAGAATTCTTATACTCAGGCGTTGGGAAATGCCACTTAGGTACTGTATCTGAATTTCAAAAAGTCACTAATCTCTGAAAATATTTGTCAGGTGAATTAATAATTGATAAAAACCTTATATATTAGAGGCATTGAATAATGATGTGTTCCCCTGGAGGAAAATTACCACTAGTAAACTGGACATTTCATCCTATCTCTTGTTCACAAATCTAGGCCATGCTTCAATAGGGGATAACTTAGGAGGGATGTGCACTGGTGAGAGAAATCCCAGTTTAAGGATGAACTGGAAACTTACTAAAAATATTATTCATGTGATAGTCAGGCAGAAAAAATAAGTTGAGATCAAGATACCAAGAAACAGACTTGGGGTCAGAGGTCTAGAATGAAGAGATTAGACACTCAATCTGGAGATACTAGATTTAAACAAAGAAAGAGTACAGGTTAGTGTGGTAGCCTCTAACGTAGCATTGTGTATCATCTACATTAGTGTTGACTGTTTCTCTAGGTGTTTTTTTTAGCACAGGGACAAATGTACTGGGCCAGTCACAGTCACTAATAGGATTCAAATCTGAAGATACACTCTTCCCCTACCAGAGACCCACCTTAGTAGTGGGCCAGACATTGACAGGTATCCATAGTCCACTTGAGGCATTGGAAATCATTCAGAGACTCCTCAAGGTCAGAGTGATTTTTATAATAACACTAAAACACTCTGTCTATTTTACTGTGCTGACGTTTTCACATTTGCTGATACAGCTGCTGGTGACATCATAAATCAAGGCAGTGGCAAAAAATTTCAGTCATTATATTCCTCACTGTCATGCAACATGCACGCACACACACACACACACACACACACACACACATGCAGAGAAACCAATTTTACTTATGAATGTCTTTGATAAAATGATAAAAACTATTAGTTCTATTACTATTGACCCTTGAATATATATGTCACTTTAATATTCTGTGGGACAAAATGAGGAATGTTTATAAAGCTCTTCTGATGTTTGTCTCTAAGTAAAGCCCTTGTGTGATGGTTTCAGTTGCTAGCTGAACTAGTCCCTTTATTCATAAAGCACCATTTTACTTGAAGATACAACAGGCTGACAAATTATGATTATTCAGAATTGAATATTTTGCTGATATATTCTAAAAGAAACCCAACAAGACAAAAGATGAAGCAAACCTGCCACCTTAGGAAAACATCTGATAGTATTTTCTGCAAATGAGAAAACTGGCACTTTCAAGTAAAAATTAGATTTTTGCAAAAATTTATCTAACACCATGCTCTTTAGAATTTCTCAATACTTAAAGATGTTTCTATTGAGATTTGAGGAAATATTAACAAATGTATAAAGTAATGTATCCAACTATGGAAAATATTTTTTTTGGTCAGTTAACCAGTATTTTCCAACTAGTTTAGGCATGCTGTTACACAATCAGCACGGGTAAAAGATCCATTCAAAGTGCACAATAGGAAGTACAATAAGCATACAATTCATATAAGTTCTTTCCTTTTGTCATATAAAAATAAAATAAATATCTATTCACACATACAACATACAAATCAAAATAATCTACAATATCACATTATCTTACAGTTATCCTACAGCTTATAATGTTGCCATAATACTCACAGTCTCTATTATATGGAGAATCTTTTCACATAAACTATGCCTATAAGTTTGTTCATCATATTTCACTGTTGCGGTCACTCCATTGATATTCTTACAGCTTCCTTCTTAGTGTGTGTTTTTTTTTTTTTATCTCCTGCCTCCCTCTGGCTGTCCAAATAACCACAGTTCACAATAAGTTGGGAGTGAGAGATTTACTCTTGACAGTTTTCTGCATACCCAACAGCAGACACCTTACCCTAGCTATTTCTTGCCTTTCAACAAGAGCATTCTCTTCAGGTTTAAATCTGAACTATTCAATACCCACAAATACAAAATACACAGATCACTATTACATAAACCATTTGTTTTCATTTATGATGTTCTAATATAAATAGCTTCAATATCCCTAAATCCCAATTAGAAGGTCAAAGAAGAGGTGAAATAAAACTCAAGAGTTTGGCCAATGTATCTTGATTTTTTCACCATCACTGGTGAAATATATCAATCAATATATTTATGAAATTAATAATGGATCAATGTTTCCCTTCACTTTGGCTTTGGAAATCTGATATCTGATCCAAATCATCTTTTACTGTTAAAAAAAAGTCTTAGAATTTGAAAGCCATGGATCCATTCTCATGTCCCCAGGTAGGTAAACGTCTAATCTATCCATTTAAGCAATTGTGAAAGGTGTCCAGGCAAAACGTGCCTCACCAAATCTTTTTTGTTTATTTGACAAATGAATAATTCTAGTAATCAAACATATTCAACTTATATCTAAGAAAATTCTTAGAGAAATTTACTTTTCATTTTTTGTTGTTCAAATAGAGGTCAGTTGATCAGCACACTCACTTAATAAATAACTCTTAGTATACTTTTTTTTTTAATTGGAGTATAATTGCTTTACAATGTTGCATTAGTTTCTGCTGTACAATGAAGTGAATCAGCTATGTGTATACCTATATCCCCTCTCTCTTGGACCTCCCTCCCACCCACCTCATCTCACGTATCTAGGTCATCACAGAGCACCGAGCTGAGCTTCCTGTGCTTTTTAGCATGTTCCAGCTAGCTATCTATTTTACGCATGGTAGTGTATATATGTCAGTCCTAATCTCCCAATTCTTCCCACCCTCCCCTTCCTCCTCTGTGTCCATATGTCCATTCTCTACATCTACATCTCTATTCCTGCCCTGCAAATAGGTTCATCTGTACCATTTTTCTAGATTCCACATATATGCATTAATATACGATATTTGCTTTTCTCTTTCTGGCTTACTTCACTCTGTATGGCAGACTCTAGGTCCATCCACATGTCTACAAATGACCCAATTTCATTCCTTTTTATGGCTGAGTAATATTCCATTGTACATATGTACCACATCTTCTTTTTCCATTCCTCTGTCATTAGACATTTACATTGTTTCCATACCCTGGCTATTGCAAATACGGCTGCAATGAACACTGGGGTACATATGTCCCTTTGAATTATAGTTTTCTTAGGGTATATGCCCAGTAGTGGGATTGCTGGGTCATATGGTAGTTCTACTTTTAGTTTTATATGGAAACTCCATACTGCTGTCCACAGTGGCTGTATCCATTTACATTCTTACCAACAGTGTAAAGTGTGTTCCCTTTTCTCCACACTCTTTCCAGCATTTATTGTTGTAGATTTTTGAATAGATCTTTATTAGAATATAAATGCTTCACAATACCATTTTAGTTTCTGTTGCACAACAAAACGAATCAGCCATATGCATACACGTGTCCCTATATCCCCTCCCTCTTGAACCTCCCTCCCATCCTCCTTATCCCACCCCTCTAAGTCATAGTAAAGCACCAAGCTGATCTCCCTGTGCTATGCTGCTGCTCCCCACGAGCCAACTACTTTACATCTGGTAGTGTATGTATGTCAAAGTTACTCTCACTTTGCCCCAGCTTCGCCCTCCCACCCCATGTCATCAAATCCATTCTCTAGGTATACCTCTTTATTCCTGCCCTGAAACTAAGTTCATTAGTACCTTTTTTTTTTTTAGATTCCATATATATGCATTAGCATACAGTATTTATTTTTCTCTTTCTGACTTTCTTCACTCTGTATGACAGTCTCTAGTTCCATGCACTTCACTACAGGTAACTCAATTTCATTTCTTTTTATGGCTGAATAATATTCTATTGTATATATGTGCCACATCTTCTTTAACCATTCATCTGTCAGTGGACATTTAGGGTGGTTCCGTGTCCTGGCTATAGTGAATAGTGCTGCAATGAACATTGTGATGCATGCCTCTTTTTGTATTATGGTTTTCTCAGCATATGTGCCCAGCAGTGGGATTTCTGGGTCATATGGCAGTTCTATTTTTAGTTTTCTAAGGAACCACCATACTGTTTTCCATAGTGGCTGTATCAATTTTCATTCCCACCAATGGTGTAGGAGGGGTCCATTTTCCCCACAGCCTTTCCAGCATTTATTGTTTCTAGCTTTGTTAATAATGACCATTCTGACTGGCATGAAGTGATACCTCATTGTAGTTCTGATTTACATTTCTCAGATAATTAGTGATGTTGAGCATCTTTTCATGTGCTTCTTGGCCATCTGTATGTCTTCTTTGGTGAAATGTCTATTTAGGTCTTCTGTGCATTTTTTAATTGGATTGGTTTTTTTTTTGGTATTGAGCTCCATGAGCTGTTTGTGTATTTTGGAGATTAATCCTTTGTCTGTTGTTTCATTTGCAAATACTTTCTTCCATTCTGAGGGTTGTCTTTCTGTCTTGTTTATGGTTTCCTTTGCTGTGCAACAGCTTTTAAGTTTAAGTCCCATTTGTTTATTTTTGTTTTTATTTCCTTTATTCTAAGAGGTGGGTCATAAAAGATCTTGCTGTGCTTTATGTCAAAGAGTGTTTTTCCTATGTTTTCCTCTAAAAGTTTTATATTGTCTGGTCTTACATTTAAGTGTTTAATCCATTTGGAGTTTATTTTTGTGTACAATGTTAGGTAGTGTTCTAATTTCATTCTTTTGCATGTAGCTGCCCAGTTTTCCCAGCACCACTTATTGAAGAGGCTGTCTTTTCTCCATTGTGTGTTCTTGGCTCCTTTGTCATAAGTTAGGTGTCTATATATGCATCAGTTTATCTCTGGGCATTCTACCCTGTACCATTGATCTATATTTCTGTTTTTATGTCAGTACCATACTCTCTTGATTACTGTAGCTTTGTAGTATAGTTTGAAATCGAGGAGCCTGATTCCTCCAACTCCATTTTTCTTTCTCAAGATTGCTTTGGCTATTCAGGGTCTTTTGTTTTTCCATACAAATTGTCAGATTTTTTGTTCTAATTCTCTGAAGAATGCCATTGGTAGTTAGACAGGTATTGCATTCAATCTGTAGATTGCTTTAGACAGTATAGTCATTTTCACAGTATTGATTCTTCCAATCCAAGAACATGGTATATTTCTCCATGTGTTTATGTCATCTTTGATTTCTTTCATCACTCTTTTATAGTTTTCTGACTACAAGTATTTTGGCTCCTTAGACAAGTTTATTCCTAGGTATTTTGAACATCTTTCCATGTGCCTCTGGACCATCTGTATGTCTTCTTTGGTGAAATGCCTGTTTAGAACTTCCACTCATTTTTATAATTGGGTTACTTGGTTATTTTTGATATTGACCTCCATTAGCTGCTTGTATATTTTGGAGATTAATCCTTTGTCCATTTCTTCATTTGAAAATATTTTCTCCCATCCTGAGAGTTGTCTTTTCATCTTGTTTATGGTTTCCTTTGCTATGCAAAAGCTTTAAATTTTAATTGGTCCCATATGTTTATTTTTGTTTTATTTTCATTTCTTTAGGAGGTGGGTCAAAAAAGAACTTGCTGTGGTTTATGTCAAAGAGTGTTTTGCCTATGTTTTTCTCTAAGAGTTTTATAGTTTCTGGCTTTACATTTAGGTCTTTAATCCATTTTGAGTTTATTTTTGTGTATGGTGTTAGGGAGTGTTCTAATTTCATTCTTTTACATGTAGCTGTCCAGTTTTACATGTAGCTGTCCAGTTTTCCCAGCATCACTTATTGAAGAGGCTGTCTTTTCTCCATTGTATGTTCTTGTCTTCTTTGTCATAAATTAGGTGACCATATGTGCATGGGTTTATCTCTGAGCTTTCTATTCTGTACTGTTGATATATATTTCTGTTTTTGTGCCAGTGCCTTACTGTACCTTTGTAGTATAGTTTGAAGTCAGGTAGCCTGATAGACCAATATCACTGATGAAAATAGATGTAAAAATCCTCAACAAAATACCAGCAAACAGAACCCAACCACACATTAAAAGCATCATACACCATGATGAAGTAGGATTTATCCCAGGAATGCAGGGATTCTTCAGTATATGCATATCAATCAATGTGATACACCATACTAACAAATTAAGGAATAAAAACCATATGACCATCTCAATAGATGCAGAAAAAGATTTTCACAAAATTCTACACCCATTTATAATAAAAACTCTCCAGAAAATGAGTATAGAGAGAACCTACCTCAACATAATAAAGACCATATATGACAAACCCACAGCAAGCTTCATTCTCAATGGTGAAAATCTGTAAGGATTTCCACTAAGATCAGGAACAAGACAAGGATTCAACTCTCACCACTCTTACTCAATATAGTTTTAGAAGTCCTAGCCATGGCAATCAGAGAAGAAAAAGAAATAAAAATAAATTAGAAAAGAAGAAGTAAAACTGTTTGCAGATGACATGATATTATACATAGAAAATCCTAAAGATGTGACCAGAAAACTACTAGAACTAATCAATGAATTTGGTAAGGTTTCAGGATAAAAAATTAATACACAGAAATCTCTTGCATTCCTATACACTAAAAACAGAAAATCAGAAAGAGAAGTTAAGGAAACAATCCCATTTACCATCACAATGGAAAGAATAAAATACCTGGGAATAAACCTACCTAGCAAAAGATCTGTACTCAGAAAAGTATAAAACACTGATGAAAGAAATCAAAGATGGTATAAACAGATGGAGAAATATGCCATGTTCTTTGATTGGAGGAATCAATATTGTGAAAATGACTATACTACCCAAAGCAATCTACAGATTCAATGCAATCCCTATGAAATTACCAGTGACATTCTTCACAGAATTAGAACAAAAAATTTTACAATTTGTGTGGAAACACAAAGACCCTGAATAGCCAAAGCAATTTTGAGAAAGAACAATGGACCCAATATATACTTTTAGATCTTTGAGATAATGTTATCCTGGGCCCTTCTTTTTTTTTTTTTTTTTTTTTCTTTTGATAAACAATTCTTACTTCCTCAACCTTGGGAACTTAATTCTATGCATTTACTCATTTTTATTGCTTGTCACTGGACTTAAGTTTTGTTCTGTCTTCTTTTCAAATATCACTTGAAAACATAAAACAGTCTACATTGTGCTCTATTTGAGCCATGCCATTCACAGACACTGAATACCAGCCACTTCATTAGGAGCAATTTATTACCATTTTTCCACCATAGGACAATTGGTTCCCATTTGTATTCCAGGAAAATTTCTTTTCCTGGAGGACTTTCAGAATAAAATAATTCAAACCCACATGGCCTACTCCTTCCTGCAGAACCAGACATTTTAGAGTAATTTGATTGTTCAAAGTTTTAAAGCATGTCCACACCTATGTTCCTCTCCTATACCTTTGCTCACTCTTTGCCTATCACATCTTTATCTTTCTATAAAACTTATTGGTGATATAAATTCAACTCTGCTTCTACCACAATAAGATTCCAGACTCATTTTCAGCTCAGTCTGGCTTCTGCCTGCAGGAGATAACCATCTCTTTAAATGTAACCATAGATAGCTTCCGTTTTTCACATTTAACTTTGTGTTGTTAATACCTGACCTGAATCTATAATTTTTTTCCTTCTATGCTTTGATAACAGTTAACTCAAACCAACAAATCACCCAATCTTTGTAAGTACCATTGTCCACATATCTCTTAAATGTTTGTTTTTTTCCACAAGCCATTTGGGGTAGACAGAATAATGTCCTCCAAATGTCTCCATCTTAATTCCCAGAACTTGTGAATGTTAGTTTACATAGAAAAAGGGAATTTGCATATGTGATTAAGTTAATGACCTTCAGATGGTAATATTATTTATATTATCATTGTAGAACCAATATAATTACATGCATTCTTTTTTAAATCTTTATTGAAATATAGTTGATTTACAATGTTGTGTTAGTTTCAGGTGTACAGCACAGTGATTCAGTTATATATATATATATATATATATATATATATATATATATATATATATATATATATATATATCCTTTTTTAGGTTCTTTCCCATTATAGGTTATTATAAGATATTGAGTATAGTTCCCTGTGCTATACAATAGATCCTTGTTAGTTATCTATTTCATATATAGTAGTGTGTATATTTTAATCCCAAACTCCTAATTTATCCCTCCCCCTACTCCTTTCCCAATCACATGGGTTCTTAAAAACAGGACCTATGTAGGGTCAGAGGAAAATGTGGCTATGGAAGAATAGTGAGAGACAGGCAACATTACTGGTTTTGAAGGTAACAGGAAGACAAGGAATGTAGGTTGCCTCTTAAAAGCTGAAAAGGTAAGAAAATGGATGCTCCCTTAGAACCTCCAGAGGGAACACAAACCTACTGACACCTGATAGTCTATTGAGATCTGTACTGGTCTTCTTTAGAACTCAAAGAAAATAAAGTGTTGTTTTAAGTCACTAAATTTGTAGTAACTTGTTATGGATGCAATAGAAAGGCAATACACCAGTGCATTCCACTTTATTCATATTTTGTCTTAATTCTTCTCAGGTAAGAGCATTAGTAATTGTGATGTTAAAGTGTGCCAGGAATTATCTCTAGCCACTTCAGTTGAATCATTGGTGATATATTCCTAGAAACATTCCTTGTTAGTGTTTCAATCTGAGGATGTGTAGGACTACTTCCAGCAAAACTGTCTTAATTTGGGTTCTCCTACAAGAAGGTCTTGAAAAAAATAATTAGAATGCAAGTAGTATATTTGGGGAGTGATCTGGGGACAGCGTTGGAGAGAACATAGATAATACAAGGAAGAGAGTAAAGCCAATAAGAAGTATGTTACCATGTGAGCACCTGGAACTTAAACTTATTGAAGAATTGAGGGAGAGAGAGAAGAACAAAACTTGAGAATTATCCCACTCAGGGAACAAGGGAGATGGGGGTAATGATTCATATAGTTCCATCAGCTACTGGTTAAGGGATCCTAAAGACTACTGATCCACCAGTACTTCTAGCCTAACCATCTAGAAGGTAGAACAGGCTCTGGTGGTCATGGACACCTCGGCAACAAAAAATCAGAGGCATTGGCAGTTGGAATTTGCTCCAGAGTGCACGGAGATGGTAAAGGCTGAGGGGAGATGGGTGAGTCACTTACAATATCTGCTATTATCAGCAATTCACATTTGTTTTACTATAAGATAGTATCACATCCGTTATCTTATATCCTTGCCTTTTGCTACTCTATACTTCATATGTTTTTAAATGTATTATCTGACCTCATCTAATTAATTGGTATTTGTTTTTCCTGATTCCACTCTCTTGTCCCCTTCTTCAGTAATTATGTTACTTGTGTTCTCAAAAATGTTTTATTTGTTCTCAATATTTTTTTAGCACTTCTTTATCATTCCACTGAAAGTTTTGTAATCTGGCTCAAAAACTCTCCAGGATTTCATGCCACTTTTTTCCATACTTCTTTTGTTTCAAGGACATCCACATAGTCACATATTTTCGCAAACATTAGATATTAATAATATGTCATTTAACATATTTTTCTGGTTCTATATGCCTTACTACTTCTATTCATACTGAATTCTAACCCTGAGTTATTCTCCCTTTCCCAAATATATCACAAGCTTTCATATCACAAACTTTCATCCCTCCATATCTTTGCTCCTATAGCTTTTTATGACTTGATTCAATTCATTCTTCATTGCCCAACGTAATTGTCACTTCTTCTGTGATCATTTCCTAATTTCCTAGATAAAATAAATTATTCTCATATCAGTGCTTCCATAATACTGTTTATTCTTCTATGAGTTTGTCTTGTATTATTGCTATTGTCTCTTATCTCTGTCAATAAATTTTGAGCTTTTCAGATCATGCACCCACCGAAGTGCTTTACATGTAGTAGATGTCTAACAAATGGATCTTTGATAGCAATCAATCAGAATCAAATGAACTAGTTTACAAGATGAAATGAGAAGCTGTATTAGAGGATATGATTGTTTGATAGGAATAATATCCAACCAACAACTCTCAGGATTAAAGAATATCTATCTTTAGTAATCTTTGAAACATGCTACCAATGACAATAAAATGAAATAAACAAATTTTAGAATGACCATTTTCTCATGACATAATTCTCATTTTCTTCCTTATTTCAGACACTGCATGCAAGAAAGTGGTTAACATGCTTTCTGGATATAGGTTTATCTTCACTGTCTCAGCTAGCGTCACTATCTCAGGCTCACCAAGTATCAAATTTATGATCATGGAATTATCATAACATAGTTTTGGGTTAATGAGCCTATTTGACAGTGAAAGAAATATTTAAATATAGGAACATGAGATCCATTTTTCCTATATTATACTGCATCATTTAGAAACTATTTCCTGATAGAACATTAGAATGACTTCAGAAAAGATACATTTGAATTGAACTCTTTGGGATGAATCCTTGTGGAATTCAAGTCTAAGCCAACAGCTATTGTATGGTACTACATCCTCAACAGTAGAACAGATGTCTCTGAGAGTAAAAGTAGGAGTACATACTTTTCATCATCAGTGAATACTATTGACACATTTGGGTAATTTTTACCACTTTTCCTCCAAACTTAACTAGAGTTCCAGTTTTAGAAGGAGGGCACTTCTACCAGGGCACACAATACGGTTCTCTTAAGCCTGGAGGTCTATCTGCCACTGGTTATTTTGCCCACTGCTATGCCAGTGGACTAGCAGGGAAAGAAAGGAATTACTACTCTAGCAGAATTAGTTGACTTAATACAGTGAGGTGAAATTGTTGCTGCTATGTTACTGGGGTAGGGGGAAGTGTGTCTGAAATCAGGACACACTGAGGTTCCTCTTGATTCTCTCATGCTCAGTGATAAATTTAGGTGGAAAATTACAGCAAGTATGGTCTGAAAGGATATGGTAACCAGGATGAAAATCCAAGTTATCCCACCATGGATGAAGATCTGAAACCCTAGATCAGCAGAATTGTTGACTGAGGGTGAGTAGCACCTAGAATAGCCAGTAAAAGAAGGAGGTTATGAATATCAATTATAACTTTGGGATCAATTACTGCAGCAGAGACAATAATAGTGAATATGAGAAAACAGAGAGAACTTTAAAGTTCTAAAGAGAACTTTAGAACTAAAGTTCTAAAGAGAACTTTATCTAAAGTGCAAGTAATATAAAGGCAATGGTATCACCTATAAATATCTTGGAGATTACAATTTTGGCAGCAACAAAGGTATGTACTCTTTATCAAATATTATTTTATTTTCCTTTTTATAAGCCCATTCTCCAAACTTCCTGGTTGTTAGATTAACTGACTGGGTTACAGACAATGTGACGTGAGTGAAAATTTTGTAGGCCTGGTCCTTAATAGTATTCTATGTGTTCATTTAGACTTTGCTCCCCTGACATTATGACCTGAAGGCTACATATTTCTGATTTCAGTGCCCCCAAACAGAGGAAGATTCCCTGAATGTCATCATTTTATTGAGTCAATAATAAGTTATTACTGTATTAAGCCACTAAAATTTCAAGGTTAATGAGGGCCATGTGTTCACTGAGCAATGAAGAGAAAATACAGATTCCTGTGGGATTTGTAGTACACATGAGGTCAGGCTATATTGTGTTTTCTGTCCTTACATACAAATAAATTTCTTTTTATCATTCCCTCAGTTTGTCTATTTAGGGTTCTCTGTGCCTTGCAACAGAAGAGCAATGTCTACAATAAACATAAACAGTGTTTCTCAATTTTATTTATATCTAAATATATCTTGTACCCTGTAACATCTTCAATACATTTCTCCTTATTTATTACTAATATTTCACCATTTTTCCCGCACATATTTTCCCTTCCCATATAATTGTTTTTGTCTGACTGAAATGCTTTTTTCTTTTTCTCCGTCTGGCAAACTCATATTTATTCTTTGGCACTCAGATCAATTATATCCAACCTCTGTGTAACTTTTTCATGTGCCTTGATGGAGATTTAGTTTTCCTTTCCTTGTGTTTCATGGTTTCATGTTCACATATGTATAAAACTTCACTGGGCAGTGATGCATCAATTTTGTTTCATGTCTGTCTTGCCTTCAGTCCTTGGGCACAAGGTCCATGCCTTTTTCAAGTTATGTACGCTAGTGCCTATTACAATAGAAGGCATACAGTGCCTGCTCAATAAATGAGGAATCAAAGAGATGGCCCTGATCACATTAAATAGCAAGATAAATTGTTTACTTTCAGTTATTTTACTCTATGACACACCAATCACAAAATATCAAATCTGGGAATGGTGGTGATTTAATTTCATGAGACTGCTGAAATAAAATGATTTTACTTTAATTTTGTTTTTATTCATTTAGCTTGGTACTCTAAGCAAACTAAAGAATTTGGGGTCAGGAGAGCTGAGCAGACCATTAATTCAACAACCACTAAGGCATATGACAGCCCTCAAGGTAGTTCAAGAACTGCTAGTCTCACCAACTGCTTCTGGAAGAGTCTGCCAAGTAGTTATACACTGTAGAAAGTGCAATTGCTCCCCATATGACATCTGTGGGCTAGAGTGTTCCTTTGTACTCAACTAGGGACAAAAATATTCATTTTACTGTTTTCTTCAATATTGGGGCAGAAAGAACATTATTAAAACCCTTACATTTTTCTCACTCATAACAACAATCCTGGTTGCATTGCCTTCATGCAAATAATAATCAAGAGAAAATTATAGATGGCATAAGCATCTATTTTTCAGGAGGCCAAAGGGCACTGTGTTTGCATTTCACAGCAAATTTAATCTGTAGTAGAGATATTTTCCCAGTTAGCAGTTTAGGGAAATGTAAGCTAACCACACATGCACACACATGTATGCACATACACATGCACACACGCACACAAACTTTTTCGTTTGAATTTTACATTAAGTTACTAGAATGAAAATTTTTTTTCTAAAATTACATGGTAGTAGCACTTACTCAAAATCTTTTATTGGTCTTAAAATTAAAAAGCTGATTAAAAACTAGTATAGAATTATTATTCTTTTTGTTTTAAATATGCAATATTTTGTTTAAAGTATTTTGTATTTTACTCAGTATTTCTAGAATATTGCTGCAAATTTAAATATATAAGCCTAAATTGCATTCCCTACCAATTCAACTTGCTATTTTTAATTGAGCTTTCCAAATAGACTGTTCAGCTATTTACAGCTTAGTTTTAAAGAAAAGAGAGCAGAATTATGATGAAAACATTTACACTGGTATTTGGTTGATCTCTAAAACTAAAATTGCTTTTCATGCTTCTCTTCTCACTCATCAAGCCAGGGACAATGCTCAATTTATAAAAGAAGAGGAGGTTTCATTATATTATTTTATTTTCATTAGGATATAATTTACATACAGCAAAATTCACCCTTTTTAGTGTATAGTTCTATGATATGGACAAATGCATACATTCATGTAACCGCTAATGCAATCAAAATACAGAATAGTTTGGTTTCATCACCTCAGAAAAATTCATCCATGCCCTTTTGAAGTCAAACCTTAACTCCACCCTAACCTATAGAAAGCTCTGATCTGTGTTCTATCACTATATTTTCCTCTTCAAAATGTAATATAAATAAAATTGTTTTAGTATGTACCTTTTCCATTCTGCCTTCTTGTACTTAGTATACAGTGAATGTGAGATTCATCCATGGTGTTGAGTGTATCAGAAGTATGCTTCCTCCTGTTATTGACTACTATTCCATTTTACAGATGCATCACAATTTGTTTATCATCTATTCACTATTTGATGGATATTTAGGCCGTTTCCCGTTTGGGGTAGTTTGAATAAAACAACTATAAAAATTCACATATAGGATATTGTGTGAATAAAAGTGCTAAATTCTCTTGGGTAAATACTTAGGACTGAGATTGTTCTGTTGTATTGTTTATAAGAAACTGACAAACTGTCTTTCTAGACATGCCTCACCAGGGCCTCTTCCCTGGTCCAGATCTTTTTGGCGAGCACCCAGTGATGGTTTGTGAAGAAGAACCTGTGACTGTGAAGGAAATACCTGTGTGTCTGTGGCTTCCAGGAGTTCCATTCTCTCAAGCTCTTATGCTAGCCTGCACTCTACCTTTAGGAATGTATTAAAAATGTAGTTAAATTCGTATTGCTTTTTATGGCACCTGGCCTATTTTCCTCCATGCTCTGTCACAGGTAATCCTGGGTTCATGTCCTATTTCTTCCAGGAAAGAACGATCTTTAGATTTCAAGTCTACTTTATTACCATGCAACGCTAGCTTTCTTATGGGTTTAAGAAAATGTGTGATTTTTTAGTCTGTTTTTTCTAGTTGTTAGAGTGGAAACAATGCTCCTTCCAGTTTTCTTGTTCTAAGTGGAAGTTTAACTAAGCTGAGCTTTTAATGAGACCAAATTATAATTTCTGATGCTCTTAAGCACATTTAAATGAAAAATCTTTAGGTCAGTGAGCTACCGAGTGAAGGTGTACCTTGGTGGAAATATCTTGGCTAAGCTAAATAAATGCAAATTCATTTCTTTAGCTTAGTCATCTTGGAAACCTAAGAAGATGTCCTCTGGAGTTGACTTGAACTTTTACAAAACATAATAATACAATACATAAAAAAGGATAACTACTATGATCATTGTATATTCACATCATTAAGACAGAACTGCATATAAAAATGGAGACATTTTTGTATAATTGACCACTAGAACTTGTTTCAAAAAGCTAGTGAGGAAATCCATCCTCACACAGGACTTGTTGCCTCCTTGTCATGTTATCAGTTATGTATCATTACTTGTTTTCTCATTTCTTTGCATATTGTTTGCTTAGTTCAACATCCAGGCTCTGCTGGTGAAATTTTGCATATTCCTTAAGACTGAAACTATCTTTTTAAAATCCTGCCCCTTCCCTCAATGGAAGCAGTCATTTCCTTGCTTTTGATTGTAATCAATTTTGTACAAATATGTTATAGTGTAGTGGCAGATATCATTTGTTACCTAGGCTTTGTTTCTCTCTGCAGTTCTTTTTTAATCACAGAACTCTAGTTTTATTCAGGGTTTAATTTTCTTCAAATGTTCCTATTTATCACTTCTTAGATAAATTCCAGTCTTTTTAATTGGGAATATGAGAGATTCCATGATCTAATTCCATCTAAGCTCTCCGGCTTCATCCCCTTACTCCCTCATTCAAGCAATAAAAGGCTTATGGTGCCCTTCACAAACCGTGGTATTTCTCTTGTCCATGCCTTGCCTCAGAATGCCCACTTTTTCTGCAGTCTTTTCCTTACTCACTAACATACTTTAAATGTCAGGTCTGAAGGCATTTATTCCAACAGACCTTACCTGATTCTCTATGGTTTGTTATGTTTACCCAGAATATGTCCTCTTTATCATCCCTTTCATAACATACATTGTGGAGTAATCATCTATTCATTTTTTCCACCTCTGTCCTTGTATTCTGGGCTCCCTGAATGCTAAGATTGTTTTATTCAGCATTATTTCCTTAGCACAATGCCTGACACATTCAATAAATGTTTCTGTTTGATGTTTCACTTAGAGGACTGTGTTTTGCTTGAATGAAATTCAGTGAATTAAGAGTTTAAAAATATAAGCCAAAAAAAATAAATAAATAATAAAAATATAAGCCACAGACTGGGAAAAAAAAATAATTGCAAAAGACAAATCTGGTAAAGGACTATTTTCGAAAATATACAAAAATCTCTTGAAAGAATAATAAAAGAAAAACAAACAACCCAGTTAAAAAACTGTACAAAACACTTTAACAAACAACTCAGCAAAAAAAAAAAAAAGATATATAAGACAAGCAAGAATATGAACAGATGCTCAGCATCATATATTATTGAGGAATTAAACATTATAGCAATGAGATACTACTGCACACATATTTGAGTGGCTTAAATCCAAAACACTGACAACACTAAATGTTAAAGAGGATATAGAGCAATGGAACTCTCATCCATTGCAGGAAGGAATGGTATATATAGCCACTTTGGAAGACAGTTTAGCAGTTTCTTACAAAACTAAACATACTCTTATATAATCCAGCAATCATATCTTTTGGTATTTACCCAAATGTGTTGTAAATGTATGCCCACAAAAAACCTGTACATGAACATTTATAGCAGCTTTATTTATTCATATTTGCCCCAAATTGGAAACAACCAAAATGTCCTTCCATAAGTGAGTGGATAAACAAACTGTGTTATATTAATATAATAGAATATTATACATTGTTTAAAAGAAATGAACTGCCAAACCACAGAAAGACAAAGAGGAAACTTAATGCGTATTGCCAAATGAAAAAAAAGAGAAAACAGTCTGAAGAGGCTACATAGGGTTTGAACGAAACTATGTGACATTCTGGAAAAGGCAAAACTATAGAAACAGTTGGAAATGTGATTGGGAGGGAAAAAGGGGGGAAGGGAGGGGTAAACAGATTGAGTACAGAGGACTTTTAAAGCAGTTTAACTATTCTGTATGACAATATAATGGTGAATACATGTTATATATTTTTCAAAACCCATTTGATGTACACCCTAACCCTAACCCTAATGTAAACTATGGACCTTAGTTAATAACAATGTACTAATATCGATTAATCAATTAAAGTAATTGTACTACACTAATGAAAGATATTAATAACAGTGGAAACTGTGGAAGGTATATAAGAAATTTGTACTTTCTGCTTAATTTTTCTATAACTCTAAAACTGCTCTAAAATAAAGTGTATTAATTTTTTAATTTAATGCACAGCAACTTATAGGATATTATGTATCTTCTCCTTGAGGACTGTGAAAATAACTTAGAAAATGATTTGAAGAAAAATATCTAATATATCCTAGCTTGGGACTGGCTGCAGCACTGATTTGTGAATGTTAGAATCAGCCATGGATCATGAAGGAAGACAAGATCATGGTTAAACCTACATATGTTGCCAAGACAAAGTCCTGCTTTTGGTAAAATTTGATTCTCCATGCCCATTAGTCAAAATGAGATGGATGACGAGACAGAAAGCCAAACAACTGGCTCACTGGCCTCCTCAAGACTTGACAAACTTTCCTTATTCAATTCCTGTTGAACTCTAAAAATAGCCTTGGGACATATGTAGGACAGCTATTATTAATACCATTTTACAGATGAAGATGCTAAGGCTCAGAAAACTTGAAGTTCCACTTAAAATAAGTATCTAATGAAAAATGATGGTGAAATTATCTAATAAGCTATTTCTCAAGAGATTATCAACCAAAAATATAACAAAATATAAAGAGATGCATCAAATACTTCAGAAACTCCAGAAGAAAAAGCAAATGACTATATAGGATAAGTGAGAAGAGTATAGCCCTTTCACTCAATGAATAATGGAGACAAAACAAAAATAAAAAATTGATTAATTAATTAATTAATTAAAAAATAGGTATCTAGTTTCCTTGTCCCCAACTGACTCATTTCTGCTCTCTTGTTAATATGGTACATGTATATCTATGTATCTCTGTCTCTCTCTTTCTCTCCACATGACACCTCTGGCAAAACTGCTACTTAAAATAAACAAAATATTTAAAAAATTATATTTCACTATCTAAAAAGAGGTTATCAGCTTTAGTACTTTTGCCTTGGGTTTGGTGTCATAATTTATCTTCCCATCTACATTTTGCTCCAATATACAATGAGAGCTCAACTTTTCAAGTTAATCTTTTCAAGAGGACTTTTTCTTATTACTCTTTATTTTATTTTCGTCTTTTACTTATTTATCTAAACTATTGTATTGCATTTTCAAGTATGCTTGACTTACATATACTTGGGGATATTTGATTATGTAAGTTCTTTGTCCATTTCAATTTCCTTTATGTTTGAAGGAATTTCATACAATTCTAAATTAAACACAATTTGGTAATGAGTGGAAGCAAGTAATTCAGATTATATTGACTCATGTTAGAATTAATATTTGACTTTGCCGCATAGAGAACAATGAGGCATTTGCCTAAGGCAGATTTTTGTGCTATCAACATAGGGGTATGGGAAGCATTAAGCAAGAGTCTGGAAACTAAACTAAAACTGGCATGGGTAAATGCCTTATATGTACAGCAGCAGTGTTGAAAATTTTATAAACAATTGAAGAATTCTGCCAACTCAAACATTTTATTTTTCCAAATGTTTCCTTCGGAGAAATTTGAAATCAAGTTCATTTGATAAATGTATTTTTACAATGTATTTGTAAGGGCAGCTGTTTTAAACTCAAACTGCTTATGTATACAAACCATTCATATTTGTAATGTAAGCTTTAATTATAGGTTGAGCTAAACTGTAAGATCTATACGGAATATAAAATTACTCTAATGTGATTACTATTTTTATATTGATTGTTAATTAAAATTATTTCACACTAGAGATTTATTACATTTAACAGAACTGAAATTAGAGTATATCAATTAAGTATATTACCCAGTAATTACATGGAACAGAAAATTGAATTACTATGTTTATTGCTGTAGGGATATACTTTGTGAAAACCAAGGTAATATTCTACCTTGAAAGTATAGCAATGCACAGCATGCACCTTTGTTGTGCATGGTCTAGAAATTATATCTCATTACTTATAGTTTTGTATGCCTCTATAGCTGTCCATGATGGCTCTCTTGTGTATTTCATTATGTCTTAAATTAACTAGTACACATTTTACAACCATCACTAAAATAATGAAAATCTAAAGCTCCACTAAGCTAACTCTCCATCCTCTTATCTCTCTTTGTATTGACTCCTTTCTGTGACTTGCAATCTTGGTATAGAATAAAGCAGGAGCCATAGACACTCCAAACTTAGCTCTATCACCTAGATTGACTGGCAAGTCATAATCTCCAAGAAAAAAAATTCCCGATTATTCATTCTTTCACTTATCCATTTGACAAATATTTACTGAGCACCTATTATGTGAGACACTGATATGAACACTGGGGATAAACCAGTATTCAAAGCCGATTGCTATGGTAGTTCTATTTTTAGTCATTTAAGGAAGCTCCATACTGTTCTGTACAGTGGCTGTATCAATTTACATTCCCACCAACAGTGCAGGAGGGTTCCCTTTTCACCACACCCTTTCCAGCATTTATTGTTTCTAGCTTTTTTGGTAACGGCCATTCTGACTGGCGTGAGGTGATACCTCAGTGTAGTTTTGATTTGCATTTCTCTAAAAATTAGTGATGTTGGGCATCTTTTCATGTATCTGTTGCCCATCTTTATGTCTTCTAAAGAGAAATGTCTATTTAGGTCTTCTGCCAATTTTTTCATTGGGTTGGTTTTTTGTCATGAAGTTGTATGAGCTGTTTTTATATTTTGGAACTTAATTCCTTGTTGGTCGCATCTGTTGCAAATATTTTCACCCATTCTGTAGTTTGTCTTTCTGTTGTTTATGGTTTCTTTTGTTGTGCAAAAGCTTATGAGTTTGATCAGGACCCATTTGTTTATCTTTGCTTTTATTTCTATTACTTTGGGGGACTAACCTAAGAAAACATTGTGATGATTTTTGCCAGAGAATGTTTTGCCTATGTTCCCTTCTAGGAGTTTTATGATGTCATGATGCATATTTAAGTCTTTAAGCCATTTTGAGTTTATTTTTGTGTGTGGTGTAAGGCAATGTTCTAACTACATCAATTTACATGCAGCTGTCCAGTTTTCCCAACACCACTTGCTGAAGAGGCTGTCTTTTCTCCATTGTATGTTTTTGCCTCCTGTGTTGCAGATTAATTGGCCAGACATTCATGGGTTTATTTTGGGGCTGTCTATTCTGTTCCATTGATTCATGTCTGTTTTTGTGTCAATACCACACTCTTTTGATTACTGTAGCTTTGTAATATTGTCTGGGAGGGTTATGCCTCCACCTTTGTTCTTTTCCCTCAGGATTGCTTTGGCAATTCTGGATCTTTTATGGTTCTATATAAATTTTAGGATTATTTGTTCTAATTCTGTGAAAAGTATCATGGTAATTTGATAGAGATCACATTAAATCTGTAGATTGCCTTGAGGAGTATGGCCATTTTAACAGTATTAATTCTTCCAGTCCAAGATCATGGGATATCTTTTCATTTCTTTGAATTATCTTCAATTTCCATTATCAATGTTTTATAGTTATCAGTGTATAAGTCTTTCATCTCTTTGGTCAGGTTTATTCCTAAGTATTTTATTTTTTTGGATGCAATTTTAAAATGGATTTTTAAAAAAATTCCCTTTCTAATATTTCATTGTTAGTGTAAAGAAATGCAACAGATTTCTATTTGTTAATCTTCTATCCTGCTTCCTTGCTGGATTCATTTATCAGTTCTAGTAGGTTTTGTGTGGAATATTTAGGGTTTTCTATATATAGTATCATGTCACCAGCATATAATGATAATTTTACCCCTTCTCTTTCAGTTTGGATATCTTTTATTTCTTTTTCTTCTCTGATTGCTATGGCTAGGACTTCCAATACTATATTGAATAGAAGTGGGGAAACTGGACATACTTGTCTTCTTCTAGATTTTAATGAGAAGACTTTTAGCTTTTCACCATTGAGTATTAGGTTGGCTGTGGGTTTGTCATGAATAGTTTGTTTTATTATTTTTTGTGTGTGTGGTATGCTGGCCTCTCACTGCTGTGGCCTCTCTCGCTGTGGAGCACAGTCTCCAGACGTGCTGGCTCAGTAGCCATGGCTCATGGGCCTGGTTGTTCTGCGGCATGTGGGATCTTCCTGGACTGGGGCACGAACTTGTGTCCCCTGCATTGGCAGGCGGACACTCGACCACTGTGCCACCAGGGAAGCCCCATGAATAGCTTTTATGATGTTGAGATATGTTCCCTCTATACCAACTTTGGTAAGAGTTTTGATCATGAATGGATGTTGAATTTTATTAAATGATTTTTTTTTTTTGCATTTTTTGAGAGGACCATGTGGTTTTTGTCTTTTATTTTGTTGATGTTGTGCATCACATTGAATGATTTGCAATGTTGAACCATCCCATATGACCCTGGGAGGAATCCAACTTAATCATTGTGTAATATCTTTTTTATGTTTTGTTGGATTCAGTTTGCTAATACTTTGTTGAGAATTTTGCCTCTATATTCATCAAAGTTATTGGCCTGTATTTTTTTTTTTTTTTTTGTAGTCTCTTTGTCTGGTTTTGGTGCCAGGATGATGGTGGCTTCCTGCTGCTAACTTTAGGTTTTGTTTTTGTTTTTCTAATACTTTCAGGTGGTAGTTTAAGTTGTTTATTTGAGATTTTTCTTGTTTTTTGAGGAAACCTGTATCACTATGAAATTCCCTCTTAAGACTACTTTAGCTGCATCCCATGATTTTGTATGATAGTATTTTCAATGTCTTTTGTCTCAAGGTATTTTTTAATGTCCTTTTTGATGTCATCATTGACCCATTGGGTTTTTAGTAGCATGTTGTTTAGTCTCTATGTAATCATTTTTTCCTTATTTCTCTTTCTGTGGTTGATTTCTCATTTCATGCTGTTGTGGTCAGAAAAGATGCTTGAAGTAATTTCTACCCTCTTAAATTTGTTGAGGTTTGTTTTGTGTCCTAGTATGTGGTCTATACTAGAGAATGTTCCATGTGCAGTGGAAAAGAATGTGTATTCCTTTTTTTTCCTTTTTTTTTTTTTTGGAATGTAATGTCCTGAATATATCAATTAAGTGTAACTGTTATATTGTGTCATTTAGGATCTCTATTGCCTTATTGATTTTCTCCCTGGAAGATCTGTCCATTGATTTCAGTAGAGTGTTAATGTCTCCTACTATTATTGTATACATGTCAATTCCTCCTTTTATGTCAGTATTTGTTTTATATATTTTGGGCTCCTGTATTGGGTGCCTGTATGTTAACAAGTTTAATATCCTCTTATATTGATATATTTGTCATTATATAGTGTCCTTTATCTTTCTTTAATGCCTTTGATTTAAAGTCTATTTTCTCTGATATGAGTATTGTTACCCCCGCTTTCTTGTCATTTCCATTTGCTTGAATATCTTTTTCATCCCCTCTCTTTCAGTCTAAGTATGTCTTTTGCCCTGAAGTGAGTCTCTTATTGGAAGCATATTTTAGGTTATTGTTTGCTTTATCCATTCTGCCACTCTATATCTTCTTTTAAATTATTTTATTGGAGTATAATTGCTTTGCAATGTTGTGTTAGTTTCTGTTGTACAATGAAGTGAATCAGCTATATGTATACGTATAGCCCCTACCTCTTGGACCTCCCTCCCACCCCCCCATCTCACTTGTCTAGGTCATCACAGAGCACTGAGCTGAGCTCCCTGTGCTTGATCAGAGCATTTAGTCCATTGTCCTTCAAGGTAATTAATGATAGATGTGTACTTATTGTTATTTTAGACCTTGTTTTCCAGTTGATTTTTATTTCTTCTTTGTTCCTTTCTTTTTTTTTTCTTTTGTGTTTTCTTTTGTATTATGGTTATGGTTTTCTTTTGTATTATGACTGAGTTACCTTCTTTTTGTTTTTTTTTAAATATATCTATTATATATATTTGATTTGTGATTACCCTGTTTTTCAAGTATGTTAATCCGTTACTATATCCACTTGCTTTAGACTTGTAGTCAGTCATATAGGCTCAAACACATTCTAAGAAAAAAATCTCCATTTTTCTCACACTTCTCCTCCATGTTTTATGATTTTGATGTCCTCTTTTACATCTTCATGTTTATCTCTTTTCTGTTAATTGTAGTTATCATCTGTTTAACAATTTTTATTTGATTTTTTAAAAAAATCTATGTACTGGCTTATTTAGTAAATTACTTTCCAAATGTGGTTTCTCTTTCCTGTATATTTTGCTTCTTTTCTCTTTAGAGAAGGTTTTTCAATATTTTCTTTAGGATAGATTTAAGATAGCTGTATTTTTAAAATTTTTGCTTGTCTGAGAATTTCTTTATCTCTGTTTCTATTCTAAATTATAATCTTGCTGGGTAGAATTTCCTAGGTTGCAGGTTTTTCCCATTTATGAGTTTGAATACTTCTTGGCACTCCCTCTGTCCTACAACATTTCTGTAGAGAAATCAGACGATTACCTTATGGGGGTTCCCTTTGTAACTAACTCTTTATCTCTTGCTGCCTTTAGAATCCTCTTGATCTTTAACTTTAGCTATTTTAATTGTAATATGTTTTTTATAGGTCTGTTTGGGTTCATCTTGTTTGAGACCTTCTGTCTTTCCTGTACCTGGATATCTGTTTTCTTCTTTAGGTTTGGGAATTTTCAGCCATAATTTCTTCAAATACATTTTCAATCCCCTTTTATCTTTCTTCTCCTTCTGGCATCCCTATTATGCACAGATTGGCATGCTTTATATTATCCCATAGGTTTTTTAGATTGCTTTCATTTTTTTTTTTTTTAATTTGGCTTTCTCACTGCTGTTCTGATTGGGTTATTTCCATTATTCTCTCTTCCAGATCACTTATTTGTTCTTCTGCATTATTTAGCTTGCTATTCATTGTCTTTAGCTTGGCTTTCATCTCAGCAAATGCATATCCTAATTTTAACTAGCTCCTCTTTATATTTTCCTTGTTACAGTGATATGCATTTCTATAAATAGTCTTTCTTAGTTTCCTCAGTATTTTTCTTTTAAGAAGATGTTGGGGGTAGGAGTTTATTAATTAATTAATTTATTTTTGCTCTGTTGGGTCTTCATTTCTGTGCAAGGGTTTTCTCTAGTAGTGGCAAGCGGGGGCCACTATTCATCGTGGTGCATGGGCCTCTCACTATCACGGCCTCTGTTATTGCGGAGCACAGGCTCCAGACACACAGGCTCAGTAGTTGTGGCTCACGGGCCTAGTTGCTCCGCAGCATATGGGATCCTCTCAGACCAGGGCTCGAACCCATGTCTCTTGCATTAGCAGGCAGATTATCAACCACTGCACAACCAAGGAAGCCCACCTCAGTATTTTTATTATCTCCTTGGACTCCAGGTCTGGTAGGCCAGAGGAGTCTGTTTCATTGTTTTTTTTTCTTTCAGGGGATTTCTCTTGTTCTCTTAACTGGGTGTGGCTCTTCTGCTTCTTCATTTTACTTATATTTCTCTGACTCTATGAATTTAGGAGAACCAGTTATCTATTGTGGTCCTTAAGGGCTGTTTTTATGTGGGAGCATCCCTG
This sequence comes from Aethalodelphis obliquidens, assembly GCF_003676395.1. Classification (NCBI taxonomy): domain Eukaryota; kingdom Metazoa; phylum Chordata; class Mammalia; order Artiodactyla; family Delphinidae; genus Aethalodelphis; species Aethalodelphis obliquidens. The sequence continues at coordinate 2,992,913 of NW_020838037.1, read as the reverse complement.
AGTAACATGTGTACTCGAATTTTTTAATGCAAGGACTATTTTTTTTTATGGATGCATTCCATGTCTTTACTCAATGTGCACTGGTTATTATCCCATTGATAGGGATCTGATTGGTGTTGCGGTGACAAAACCCTGTGCCGGATGTTGAGCAGGGCCTCCTCTTTTCTCTGTGGTTGTCACAGCCCTGCACATACCAGCTGTTGCTTGTCTCAGGCTGGGGAGTGCAGCAAGGTGGCCAGGAACGTCTGTGCTAGTCTCTTTATGTTCTGCCTGCTGCAAGCTGGCTTCTACACCCTTCTCAGTGTCTCTGAAACTGTCTATCTTTCCCAGATGACCTCCCAGCTGGTTAAGGGGGTTCCCAGGATGAGGGAACCTTTCTTCTTTCACAGCTCTCTCCCAGGGGGCAGGTCCCATATCAATTCCTTTTTTTAAAATTTTATTTTAATATTATCAGGTTATGTGGTGATCTTTCTTACAGCTTTGGTTGCATTTCTTCCACCTGTATTCAGTAGGTATTCTTTGAGAATTGTTCCACATTTATATGTATTTTTGATGTATTTGTGGGAGTAGGTGAGCTCCATGTCCTTCTATTCTGCCATCTGTGTCTCCCAAGTATACTATTCTTTCTTACTACAATTATTTTTTCTAAGGCATGGTTTATAGATGTCTTGCTTGTCTCTTCCTTACCTCATTCCTAATTGTCAATATCTGCTGATGAAAATATTCTTCTGCTAAAGTAACTAAAGCATGCATTGGTTTATTTTCACAGTCACATCAAGATGTCTTCTTATATTTAGTTTGTAGTCAACTTAAAATTCCATCCATATTTTCCCTCATAAGAACAGTTGTTAATCCAAATTTTCCCTACACTATCTTAGGCAAGTTTAAGTCATACATCTGAATGAACTTTTTGTTCATTCAGTTTGAACTGAACTGCTGGGATCCTAGACACAAGTGAATTTCATATTCATTCCCATGCTTTTTTCCATGACCCTGAGAAATGACCCTGGATACATATGGAAAAATTAAGGGCAAAGTGTGGGCACAGCAGAAAGAACTCACCATGGGGTGCAGAAGCTGAAGATTGTATGAGGATCTTTAAGATATCACTTTAGTGAGGATGAATTACTTTTCCCCCAATTACTATTAATGTATATTTCCAGTTACAGTGGGCTACAAGAGGTATTATTGGGAGATTTGGGGGGTGGGAAGGAATTAGCCATTTTGTAATTTATGCACATTTTTGTTAATAGACTAATTCACCTTTACAGAATGATACTTCTTTACCCTTCCCTGAATCTTCATACCATCAAATTCGGAAACAACAAAACTTGACAGGGTTTGGGCTTAGAGGTTCCAGATTGTGTCTTGATCTTCTCACATTATATTCATCTTCTCTTCCCAATTACCTGCCCTATGGATTTCAAGTTCCAGTATTAGATTAAAGGACCTACAGGAACTGCTTAACCAGCTCTCACAATTGATTAAGGTCAAATTTCAGTAATAAATCCATATGTATACTCTAGTGATTTATTTCTCTTATTAAATTCCAATTGATATAGAAGAGATTAGTCTGTGCTTCAGAAAGGGCATGTAGCTTCACTCCCCCTGCACAGTTTATTATCTCATATGGAGAAAATGTTTAAGCATTTGAGGAAAGACTGTGATCTATGTCACCTCCAAGGAATAGTTAAATAGCTATTGTTGCTGGGAAAAGAGTAGGTGAAAGAATACCCTCAGACATGGTCCACCATAGATATAAAGCAATATCTGTCTGCCTTGGAGAAGAGTGGCAGGGAAGCTATGAAATTCTCACCTCCAAGATCCAGACACACTAGCCTTATTATATAAGACTGAAGTTGGACAATAATAACAGAGAACTCTCCCTTCCCATCCTCTCACAACTAACCTAGTAAGCCCTTGTTAAATAGTCAGTAGATTCTACTGATCTTGTAGGGTTAGAACATGGAGAGGGAACCCCATGTAGCAAAGATGTTCAACATTGACTGAAATCTGAAGGTGGGACACAAATACTGAGAACCTTCACCACTAGGTTCCCAGTACATGAAATACATTGGAGGATTTTGAAGCCTACATTACAGTGAAAGTAGCCAGAGCAACCACACACAGAAACTCAGCTCAAATCCTGACAAAACTGACTCAACATTGCATACTAACTGCATGATAGAATAGTATTTGCAGGTGTTAATATCATTTGCCTCAGTCTCTAATATTGTTCATATGATGTCACTTATGTGACCAAAATTTACAAGATTCACTGTAAAACAAGAAAAAAAAAAAAACACTCATTTTTCAGAAACAAAAGGAATTAACATAATTCAGGGAAGATAAAATGGTGGAACTATCAAACCAGGACTTTGAAAGTTCTATGGTTAATATATTAAGGTATTTAGTCAAAAGATAGACAGCAGGTGGGCTTCACTGGTGGTGCAGTGGTTGAGAGTCCGCCTGCTGATGCAGAGGACATGGGTTCATGACCCGGTCTGGGAAGATCCCACATGCCACAGAGCGGCTGGGCCCGTGAGCCATGGTCACTGAGCCTGTGCGTCCAGAGCCTGTGCTCCACAACAGGAGAGGCCACAACAGTGAGAGGCCCACATACAAGAAAAAAAAAAAAAAAAGATAGCAAGCATGGCTAGATTAAAATTTTTTAAATAGTTACAGAAGCTATAAAAAAAAAGAGTCAAGTTAAAATATAAGAAATAAAAAGAACTGACTGATGAAAAAGTCCTTTGAGAAGCTTATTATTAGATTCAAGGAAGCTGAAGAATCAGTGAACTTGAAGAACTATACAAAAAATAACAAATTAGAAATACAAAAAGAAAAACAAACAATAAAACAGAGCAAAGTATACAGCGCTGTAGAACAATACTGTGAAGGAAATCAGAGAAAAATACTACCATTTAAAAAACACACACCAGGATTATAGTAGATTATTTGTCAGAAACTATGCAAGACAGAAGACAATGTAGTAGCACCTTTAAACTGTTGGAAAAAAATAAAGCAAATAAGCTGACAAACAAACAAAAACTGATAACCCAGAATTCTATGCTAATGAAAATGCCTTTGAAAACTTAAGGTGATATAAATATTTGTCCAGACAAAGAAAAGTAAGAAAATTCATTGTGCTATAAGAAATATTCCAGGAAGAAGTTCTTCACACAGAAGGAATATAAAACCAGAGAGAAACATGAAACCACACAAATAATAGCTTCAGAAATGGTAAACATGAATATATATATGAAAGATATTATTTTTTAAAATCACTTGAGATGACCATACGGTGTTTAAAATTAGTAATAATGTACCTTCGAGTTTATAAACTATTAAAAAGTAAAATGTGTGACAAAAATAGCACACAGAATAGGAGGGATGACTTGGCAGTATGTTTATGTATGGGTTTTTAACTGTATAAGAAATGGTATGCTATCATTTGAAAGCAAACTTTTGATAAGTTACATGTGTATATTGGACACCATAAAGAAATCACTAAATTAAAGAAAAATTTTAAATGTGGTATAATAAATAAACCAAGGGTGTAAATAAAATAGAATCATGAAAAACAATCCAACTAACTCTATTAATCCCAAATAATATAAAAACTGAGGGAAAAAAAAAAAAGAGCTGGAGGGTCAGTGGCAATATGGTGGAGTAGAAAGAATCTGAGCTCACCTCCTCTCACAGGCACACCAAAATCACAATGATTTACAGAACAATGATTGATGACAAAGATCAGAACCTACCAGAAAATATCTTCTACAACTAAAGATATAAAGAAGGAACCACAACAAGAAAGGTAGGAGGAAAGTCACAATATATTCAAGTCCTATAACTTGGGTGGGCAAACAACAAACAGGAGAATAATTAGTTTTTTATTGAAGTATAGTCAATGTATAATATTATATAAATTATAGATGCAAAATATAGTGATTCATGAGAATAAATACTATTGCAGAGTTTCTCTCAAATGAGTGAGAGGTTCAAGCCCCACACTGGGCTCCCCAGCACAGGGCTTCTGAACTGAGAATTTAAACCCCAGAACATTTGGTTCAAAGGCCAGCTGGGCTTACTTTCTGGATTCTCAGAAGGCTGGAAGAAAGAATTCACTCTTAAAGTGTGCACACAAAATCTCACACACTCTGGGAGCCAGGACAGACCAATAATTTGAAAGTACCCAGAGTCAGATCTACTTGTTGATACTGGAGAGCCTCCCAGAGAGACAGTAGGCAACGGAGCTCACCCTAGGTCCAGAGACACAGGTGGCAGCCATTTAAGGGAATTCCTTCTACCATGTGGACACTGACACTGGCAAGTGTCAGCCCACCAGAGGGTCAAGGACCCTGCCCCATGCCTCACTGTGCAGGTACTAGACATGATACCCCCAAGGCCCTCCAGCCAGAGACTCTGAGGCCCAGATCCCAGTGGTCAGGCACCAACCTCAGAATCCCCTGGCCTTTGCCTTGTCCAGCAATGAGACTGCTCTAGCCTTGGGCCCAATCTTACCTAATAGAGGGCATGCATTAGCAGCAAGAAAATCACAGCCCCATAGCATAAAGACTTGGCCCAACTAGCAGGCCAATTCCTGTCCTGGAACTGGCTTGGACCTGGACCTGCCCACTAGTAGGCCAACACATCCTTCTAGACAACTCAGACACCGTAGCCAACTGTTTCAAAAACAGTTTCCAGCCACCATTGATCTGAAACCAGCTTGGGGATCCCTGGACCCTGTAACCAGACTCTAGGACCTGGCTAACCAATAGACCACCACTGGCCCAAGAAACTGGCTTCACCCACCAGTGGGCAGGGAACAACCTCAGGGTCTCCTGGATGTTGACTCCACCCACCACTAAGTCAGCACTAGTTCCAGAGCCCCCCAGGTCCTGTAGTCAACTGCCTCATGACCTGGTCCCACCAACCAGTAGCCAGCAGCCTTCACACAAGTCAGGGCCTGGCCACCAACTGGACTGGTGGACAACAAAGCCTACGAGACTGCCCACAAGGTTAACTAACCACAACAGAAAGACCCATATAGTCCTCATAGGGGGAAATCCTAGAACATATATCTCTAGTGATAAGAGATGCTGGGACACATAGGACATTTCCTACAAACATCACTTGTCTAAGATCAGAAAACATAACCAGGGACTTCCCTGGCAGTCCAGTGGTTAAGACTTTGCCTTCCAATGCAGGGGGTGCAGGTTCAATCACTGGTTGGGGAGCTAAGATCCCACATTCCTCATGGCCAAAAAACTAAAACATAAAACAAGTAATATTGTAACAAATTCAATAAAGACTTTAAAAATGGTCCACATCAAAAATATCTTAAAAAAAAGAAAACATAACCAACCTACCAGATACATATATAGAAAAAACAGCAACTTAGGCAAAATGAGGCAACAAAGGAACATGTTCCAGAAGAAGGAATAACACAAAACCACAGAAGAAGAACTAAGTGAGGTGAAGATAAGCAATCTACCAAAGGAAGAGTCAGGTTAGTGATTGTAAAGATGTTCAAAAAACTTGGGAAGTAAATGGATGCACAGACTAAGAAGTTAGAAGTTTTTAACAAAGAGTTAGAGTGTATAAAGAACAACCAAACAGAGATTTAGAATACAATAACTGAAATGAAAAATACACAAGAAGGAATCAACAGTAGACTAAATGACACAGAGGAACAGATCAATGAGCTGGAAGACAGAGTAGTGGAAATAACTGACTCTGAACAGAAAAAAAAGAAAGGAGAATGAAAACAAATGAGGTCAGTTTAAGAGATCTATGAGGGAACATCAAGTGCATTATTACTCATATTTAAATGCCCCAAAAGGAGAAGAGAGAGAAAGGGGCTGAGAACATAATTGAAGAAATAACAGCTGAAAACTTTCTTAACCTGGGAAAGGAAACAGACTTCCAAGTCCAGGAAGTGCAGAACCCCATATAAGATCAACCCAATAGAAAAACGCCTAAGACACATTGTAATTAAAATGGCAAAAACTAAAAATAAAGAGAATATCAAAAGCAGCAAGGGAAAAGTAAAAATTTACATACAAGGGAACTCCCATAAGGCTATTATTTGACTTTTCAGCAGAAACATGGCAGGCTGTAAGAGCATGGCATGATATATTTAAAATGATGAAAGTGAAAAGCCTACTATTCACAAGAATTTCTACTTGGCAAGGCTCTCATTCAGATTTGATGGAGAGAGAAAAAGCCTTATAGATAAGCAAAAGCTAAAAATGTTCAGTACATCAAACCAATTAAAGAAATGTTAAATAAACTTCTTTAAACAAAAAAGAAAAGGCCACAACTAGAAACATTAAATTTATGAAAGGAAAAATCATATTGGTTAAGGCCAGCTTAAAAGACAAAAGTAATAAAATCATCTATATCCACAGTTAGCAGTTGAGTACACAAAACAATTAGATGTAAAATATGATTTCAGAAGCAATAATTGTGAGGGGAAGAGAGCACAAAAGTAGGATTGTTAAAATGCATTTGGAATAAAGAGATCAACAATTTAAAACAATCAAGTATATATATATATATATATATATAAAATATATATATTGCTATGTATAAACCTCATGGTAACCACATACCAAAAAATCTATAGTAGAGAAGAGTTAAAACCAATCCTTCTCAAACTACTCCAAAAAATTGCAGAGGAAGGAATGTTTCTGAATGCATTCTATGAGTCTATCATCACCCTGATATCAAAATCAAACAAAGATATAACAAAAAAATAATATTACAGGCCAATATCCCTGATGAATATAGATGCAAAAATACTCAACAAAATATTAGCAAACTGAATCCAGTAATACATTAAAAGGATCATACACCATGATCAAGTGTGACTTATCCTTGGAATGTAAGGATTTTTCAGTATCCACAAATCTATCAATGTGATACACCACATTAACAAATTGAAGAATAAAAACTATATGATTTTCTCTATATATGCAGAAAATCTTTTGACAAAAATTCAACATCCATTTATTATGAAAATTCTCTAGAAATTTGGCATAGAGGAAATATAACTCAATGTGATAAAGGCCATATATGACAAACCCACAGCTAAAATCATACCCACAGATAAAAAGCTGAAAGCGTTTCCTTTAATATCAGGGAAAAAACAAGGACACCCATTCTCATCAATTTTATTAATCATAGTATTGGAAGTCCTAGCCACAGCAATCAGACACACACAAAATAAATAAATAAATAAAAGGAATCCAATTGGGAAAGGAAGAAGTAAAACTGTCACTGTTTGCAGATGACATGATACTATACATAGGAAATCCTAAAAGTGCCACAAAAAAACTATTAGAGCTCACCAATGAATTCAGTAAAGTTGCAGTATACAAAATTAATACATAGAAATCTGTTGCATTTCTATACAATAAAAACAAACTATCAGAAGGAGAAATTAAGGAAACTATCCCATTTACAATCATATCAAAAAAATAAAATACCTAGGAATAATCCTACCTAAGGGGGTAAAGGAACTATACTCACAAAACTATAAGACACTGATGAAAGAAATTGAAGACAGCACAAACAGATGGAGAGATATACCATGTTCATGGATTGGAAGAATTAATATTGTTAAAATGACCATACTACCCAAGGTAATCTACAGATTGAATGCAATCCCTATCAAAAGACCAAGGGCATTTTTCACAAAACTAGAAAAATAATTTTGATTATATAATAGAAAAACATTTTCTGAAATAAAGATTACATCTTATGATTGAAAAGATATCTCAAGGACCTTAAGGATGAGTGCAGGGTATATCCTGATAATATTTCTTAATTTTAGGGATAAAGAAAGAGCTATATAATCATGCAGATAGAAAAGAATGAATAATATACAAGAAAAACAATTGGACTTGCTTCAGACACCTACGACATAGTGATATTAATGTCAAACAAAAATTTCTGCAGATTTCTGAAATACAAAAAAGTGTATCTTATACATATATACATTAATTTCAAGTTTAAGTCAAAAGAAAACCATTCTTAGTTTGCAAGAAAAAAGAATAATAGTATCAATGACCTTGGGTGGATATGACGTGTCAATGTAGGTTCACCCTCAGTAAAAAGTGTACCCTTTTGATAAGTGAAGTTGCTAATAAGGGAGGCTATTGATGAGTGCGGGCACAGGCTATATGGGAAATCTCTGCATCTTCATTTCATTTTTGTTGAAAACTTAACACATGTCTAGAAAAATAAAAGCTTAAAAAAACCAACTCTGTAAGGACTAGGGAGGTTACAGTGATGAAAGGTAGAGGTATAAGAAAAGATCATTCAAAGAGACAACACATTTTACACATTCAAGAGAATTTGGGTTTGGGGTTTTGGCTATTTTTTAAGGTAGGGGTGTATGAATATACAAACACACACATATACACATGTGGAAAAATTATCAATAGAAATAAAAGCTAGAGATAAATGTGAAAGGAAAGGAGAGGTTGGAGAGCTTCTTGACAGTGTGATACAACGAGATCCTTGTTTAGGAGGCCAGGAAGGATGAGATCGGTATTAAAGAAAAAGTAATCTAGGAAACAAGAAAGTTGAATTTAGAAAAAGGAACAACTTTTCTCTGAGGCAGGAATAAGTTCAGGATATTTGACAGCATAGAGTATCCTGAGTATGACATAAAGATACAGAAAGTTGTGGGAAATAACAGAGGTAAGGTTTACAAGTGACCTAATATTTTTAGGAGAGTAACTACAAACAGGCTAACTACAAACAGGCTTTCACAGCAAATAGCAAATCCTTTTTAAACTAAAGGATTTGTTATTTGCTGTGAAAGCTGGTTTTAAACTAAAGGATTTGCTATTTGCAGTGAAAGCTTGTTTGTAGTTAGGTGAATATAACATCCGTGTAGCTTTGGGATCCTTATTGTGAGTCTCCTTGAAATTGCTCAGATTATATCACACAGAAGTAACTACTCAAGAAAAAGATAACCCTCCTATAAAAATCCAGACTCCTGAGTAATCAGCTCCATCTGTCAACCAGTTGTAGCTTTAAATTTATAAATCTACTTTTGCAGAAGTATTCTAAGTTCTTTTTCTTTTTCTGTTTCTTTTTATTTTGGTATTTCAAAATTACAGAGAAGTTACATGAATAAAACAAGGAACTCCTACAGATATACCTGTCCAGATTTACCAACTCTTTATGTGTATGTATGTAAGAATTTTCTTAACAATCATGGTCCTAACTACTCTTAAATACATTTTTGTCTGCTTCCTAAAATCAAACACCCTTATAAAACCAAAGAAGAGTTATCAAAATTAGGAAATTTAACACTGATACATTATCATCTAAACAACTTTCCATATACACAGTTTATTACTTAACACAATAATGTCAATAACTCAATTCTTTTTCCTGGTCCAAAATCTAATCTATGATCACCTTTAGGATTTAATTGCCTGTCTCTTTAGCCCTTTTTCATATGGAACAATTCCTCAGCTTCATTTTTGTTCCTTGATCTTAATTTTTTGAAGAGTAGATATATTTTTTAAAGAATATATGTGAATTTGTGATTATCTGAGTTTTCCTCATAATTAGATTCATATTGTGTCAGAGGCACTGATGAAGGCATGCTCTCTGTCCTTTCCAAATCATCACATCAGGAGGCACATGCCAGTTCACCCGAATATCAGCCATGTCAGTTTTGTCACTTAATTACAATAATGTCTCCATACAACAATTTTTGGGAAGATGCTTTGATATAATGTAAGTATTTAATTCTCATAAAATTTCCATCCACTGCTTTTAGCATCAATTGACACATTTCAAATTACATTATTATTTCTATATTAATTAGTTGGCATTCTATTATGAGGGAGAGCTTTCCTGCCCCTTCCATTAGTTTATTTATTCATTTTTTAATCAGTATGGACTCATTGATTCTTGTTTTATTTGATGGTTTATAGTCTATTACTCCAGTTATTTATTTTATTGCTAAAAATTTCCCAGATTTGACAAGTGGAAGTGCTTTCAAGAAGGCTTCAGTGTCATTTTGCCATGTCCCTTTGATTCTTCGATTCTTATTTTCTGGCATAAGATGATCCAGGCTCATCTTGAACTTTTCCTTCCTCAGACTTGGAATCAAGCATTTTTACAAAGAGTCTGGTTCCTTTTTGCATTGAATAGTACATACAGAACAAGATCTGGGTCCCTAATGTGCTCATTACTATGGTTGTACCATTGCTTCTAGGTCTTCTCATACAAGAGAGCCAACGTATATATGTATATGCACACGTAAAAGCATGTATTATTTCTATATATTCATATACATCCATAATTTCATACTATCTCCAATTTCAATCCGATAAGAGTAGATACATTCTAGTTGTTGCCATTTTTACATTTGTACCACTATAACAGTGAGAAAATGTACTTCCATTATTCCCAATGTATTTATCCCTTTGCTTAAGCTTAAAAGAAGCTAGTTTCAGAAGTTAGTTTCTAGACACAGAACTTAGTTTCAGCTTTTCTAGCCCATATCACTGTGAAAAGCAAAATTAATAATGAGTCAATATTTGTTTACAACTCCTTTTTTGAGGTAAAATTGACATCCAGGTGAAATGCATAAATCTTAAATTTACGATTCACTAAGATTTTAGAGTAAGAGTTTTAGAGTTTAAAGAGGTAAGTTACATCTCTGTAGCCAACATCCCTATCAAGACACAGACTATTTTAGAAGGATTAGTTTTGCCACAATTAGAATGTTATGTAAATGGAATCAAATAATATGTATTCTTTGAGGTCCAACTTCTTTCATTCAGCATAATGACTCGGGTTCATTGATGTAGTTGTATGTATCAGTAGTTCATTCTCTTTATTCCTGAATAGTATTTTATGGAATGAATACACCACTATTTGTTTATTCAACCCCATTTTAATATACATTTATGGGTTTTTTTGTTTGTTTTTTGTGTTTTTCTGTGGTACGCGGGCCTCTCACTGCTGTGGCCTCTCCCGTTGTGGAGCACAGGCTCTGGACGCGCAGGCTCAGCGGCCATGGCTCACGGGCCTAGCCGCTCCATGGCATGTGGGATCTTCCTGGACCGGGGCATGAGTCCGTGTCCCCTGAATAGGCAGGCGGACTCTCAACCACCGTGCTACCGGGGAAGCCCTACATTTATGTTTATTGGCTATTGTGAATTAAGATACCATGACTATTATCTGATATTTATAAATTTTTTATTTCCCTATACAAATACCTAAGAATGTAATTGTTGGGCCATAAGCAGATGAATATTCAACTTTAAAAGAAGCTATCTCTCCCCAAAGAAGTTGTATTATTTTATACCACCACCAGTAATCATGTGCATCCTGATTTTAATCATTCCGGGGTATGTGTAGTGGTATCTCATTGTGATTTTAATTTTAATTTCCCTGAAAATCAAAAATATTGAGCACTTTTAAATGTGTCATTGGCCATTTTTAATATTTTCTTTTGTGAAGTGTCTGTTCAAGTCCTTTGTCGATTTATATACTGAACTTTAAAAAAATTTTACCAAGGTGTAGGGGTACTTTATAGTCTTGATTCAAATATTTTATGAGATATGGCCATTCAGTGTCCTCTCCAGTCTTTGCCTTGTCTCTTATTTATATGTTTTGATGAGAAGTTTTTTATTTTGACAAGTCTGTTTTATCAATTGTCTTTACCTATTGGTTTCTCTGTCCTGTGTAATAATCCTTTGTTAACCCAAGGTGGTAAAAATATTCTCCTATGTTTTCATTTGGAATATTTATAGCTTTGACTTGTTTGTTTAAATATATGATCCATCTCAAATGAATCTTGTTTATGGATATGATGGAGTGATGGCTTGTTTTTCTTTTCACATATGGATGTCCAGTTCTTCCAGCATCATTCATTGAAAATAATTTATTTCATAAGTCAGTGGATTTAATGCAAATAACCAAATTTCTTTATATGTGTGGGTCTATTTTATAATCATTATTGAGTTTAATTCATCAGATTGGCTCTCTTTATGCTGATATCATACATCTGGATTACTGTTGCTCTAAATTTATGTAGTGAAGTTATGTGTTATGAATCCTGGACCTTTATTATTCTTTTCCAAGTTATTTTTGTCTACTTTAAATCTTTTGTATTTCTATATAAATTTTAAATCAACTTATTCATTTCTGTTACAAAATCTGCTATGACTATGACAGAGATTATAGACTCTGTAGATTGATTAGGGGAAAATTGACATCTTAACAACACTGAATATTTTAATCCAAAAACATGGTATATTGCTCCATTAAATTATTTCTTCTTTATTTTGATAATGATTTATAGTTTGCACTGTAGCAATCTTGAACATCTCTTGTTAACTTTATACTTTCTTTTTGAAGCTGATATTCATGGAATTTGTAATTTTATTTTTCAATTATTTGCTGCTAATAATTAGAAATAAAATTCATGTTTCTCCTGTAATGTGTTAAATTTATTGATTCAAGTAGTTGTTTTGTATATTCTTTAGGACTTTTTTGCATAATCCATTGTGCTGTTTGTGATTAGTGCAATTTTATTTCCTACTACCCAAACTTTAAGCTTTTAATTTCTGTTTTTTTCTTACCCATTTATACCAGATAGAACTTCTACTGCAATTTTTAAACAGAATTGCTGAATACTAACAACTTTACCTTGTTCCAGATATTACTGAGGCACATTCAATACTTCAGAAATAATTATTTCTCCTAGATATAATTCTTTGATTCCCTTTATTGTACCAAAACTTTCCTTTTCTTCCTAGTTTCCTAAGATAATTTTCCCTTCTTCAACTTAAAAGAAAAATCCTGATAGGCATAGCATTATGTCAAATGTTTTATTCTCCATCTATTGAAATGAGTTGGCATGTGCTTTTCACCTTTATTCTTTTAATGTGGTAAAAGAATTGGTTTGAGTTTTAAACAAATCTTGTAATTTTTTTTACATTCTTGCAAACTCCTCTTTGTAATGATTGTATTTTAGTTGCTACTATTTTCTTACAAATGTCTAAGTCTATATTTTTAGAGAGAATTTTACCTTCTAAAGTCTTACCAAGTTATGGTATCAGGGTTATGCAAGCCACATAAGAACAGCTGTGACATGTTCCTTTTCCTATACAGTCTGAAAGTTTATGTACAACTTAAACTTATGTATGGTGATATTTTTTCCCTTACATTTTAGACTTCATCAGTGAAGCCATCTGAGCTTGATGTTTCTTTTATGGGAAAATTTTCGATAACTTTACTTCTTCTTTTGTTTATAAACTTATTCCAACATCTTTTTGTTGAGTCAATTTTTAAAGGAATTTGTTCATCTTAATGATCAAATTTATTAGTATAAATCGTTCATCATGTTTCTTGTTCCAAAAATATACAAGCTTCAGTCACATAGGCTACTTCATTCCTGAGATTGAGAATATGTTTTCCTCTCATTTCTTTCTTTAGCATTTTCTATAGGGCTATTGGTTTTAATACTTTTTCTTTTTTTAAATTCACTTCCGTCTTTGGTTCTTTTTTCTATTTCACAGATTTCTGCCTTTATAATAATAATTTTCTCCTTTATACTTACTTTGAGTTTAATTTGATCATCTTTTAATAATTTCTCTTTGAAAAGAACTTAGAACGTTACTTTTAACCTTTCTTGTTTTTATTTATTTATTTATTTTTTTTTTTTAACATCTTTATTGGAGTATAATTGATTTACAATGGTGTGTTAGTTTCTGCTGTATCACAAAGTGAATCAACTCTACATATACATATATCCCCAATCTCTTCCCTCTTGCAACTCCCTCTCTCCCACCCTCCATATCCCACCCCACTAGTTGGTCACAAAACAAGGAGCTGATCTCCCTGTGCTATGTGGCTGCTTCCCACTAGCTATCTGCTTTATGTTTGGTGGTGTATATATGTCCATGCCACTCTCTCACTTTCTCCCAGCTTACCCTTCACCTTCCCCATGTCCTCAGGTCCATTCTGTAGTAGGTCTGCAGCCTTATTCCCATCTTGGCCCTAGGTTCTTCATGACCTTTTTTTTTTTTTTTAGATTCCATATATATGTGTTAGCATATGGTATTTGTTTTTCTCCTTCTGACTTACTTCACTCTGTATGACAGACTCTAGGTCCATCCACCTCATTACAAATAACTCAATTTCATTTCTTTTTATGGCTGAATAATATTCCATTGTTTATATGTGCCACATCTTCTTTATCCATTCATCTGTTGATGGGCACTTAGGTAGCTTCCATGTCCTGGATATTGTGAATAAAGCTGCAATGAACATTGTGGTACATGAAGCTTTTTGAATTATGGTTTCTCAGGGTATATGCCCAGTAGTGGGATTGCTGGGTCATATGGTAGTTCTATTTTTAGTTTTTTCAGGAACTCCATACTGTTCTCCATAGTGGCTGTATCAATTTACATTTCCACCAACAGTGCAAGAGTGTTCCCTTTTCTCCACACCCTCTCCAGGATTTACTGTTTGTAGATTTTTTGATGATGGCTATTCTGACCGGTGTGAGATGATATCTCATTGTAGTTTTGATTTGCATTCCTCTAATGATTAATGATGTTGAGCACTCTTTCATGTGTTTGTTGACAATCTGTATATCTTCTTTGGAGAACTGTCTATTTAGCTGTTCTGCACAGTTTTGGATTGAGTTATGTGCTTTTATGATATTGAGCTGCATGACCTGCTAGTAAATTTTGGAGATTAATCCTTTGTCAGTTGCTTCATTTGAAAATATTTTCTCCCATTCTGAGGTTGTCTTTTGGTCTTGTTAATGGTTTCTTTTGCTGTGCAAAAGCTTGTAAGTTTCATTAGGTCCCATTTGTTTATTTTTCTTTTTATTTCCACTTCTCTAAGTGATGGGTCATAAAGAATCTTGCTGTGATTTATGTCATAGAGTGTTCTGCCTATGATTTCCACTAAGAGTTTGATAGTCTCTGGCCTTACATTTAGGTCTCTAATCCATTTTGAGTTTATTTTTGTGCATGATGTTAGGGAGTGTTCTAATTTCATTCTTTTACATACAGCTCTCCAGTTTTCCCAGCACCACTTATTGAAGAGGCTGTCTTTTCTCCATTGTATATTCTTGCCTCCTTTATCAAAGATAAGGTGATCATATGTGCATGGGTTTATCTCTGGGATTTCTATCCTGTTCAATTCATCTATATTTCTGTTTTTGTGCCAGTACCATAATGTCTTGATTACTGTCACTTTGTAGCATAGTCTGAAGTCAGGGAGCCTGATTCCTCTGGCTCTGTTTTTCTTTCTCAAGATTGCTTTGGCTATTCTGAGTCTTTTGTGTTTCCATGCAAACTATGAAAATTTTTGTTCTAGTGCTGAGAAAAATGCCAGTTATTCTGGTGAGTGCTGGGTCAGCACCGATCCCCTGTGTGGGAATATCTCTGCTTTGCCCTCTGCACCCCTGTTGCTACGCTCTCCTCCATGGTTCCGAAGCTCACCCCACCCCCCACCACCCACAGTCTTCACCCACAAAGGGACTTCCTAGTGTGTGGAATCCTTTCCTCCTTCACAACTCCCTCCCGGAGGTGTGGGTCCCATCCCTATTCTTTTGTCTCTGTTTTTTCTTTTGCCCTACCCAGGTACCTGGGAAGTTTCTTTCCTTTTGGGAGGTCTGAGGTCTTCTGCCAACATTCAGTAGGTGTTCTGTAGGAGTCGTTCCACATGTAGATGTATTTCTGATGTATTTGTGGGGATGAGGATGATCTCACGTCTTACTGTTCTGCCATCTTGAAGCCTCCAGCCCTTTCCTGTTTTTAAATATGACCCTTTAAAATTATAAAATTACTGTTTGACCATTGCATTAGTTACATACCATAAATTTTTATTGTTCCTTCATTATTATTCAGCTTGAAATAGTTTCTAATTTTCCTTTTGATTTTTTTGTTGATCTATCACTGATCATGAAGAAGTGAGTTTTTTAATTTTCAAATACTGGAAGTTCCCTGAATATTTTATTTTGAAGTTTTCTAATTAAATTCTACTCTAATCAGAGAATACATGCTGTTGAAGATTCCATATGTCCTTGTACAGAATGTGTATTCTGCAATTGTTGGGTGTAGTATCTTATAATTTTCATTTGGGTCAAGGCATTTACTTGGTGGTATTGTTCAGATCCTCTGCATACTTGTTGATCTTTGTCTGAGTGTTTTTCAGTTTCTAAAGGCAAGATATTAAATTCAAATATAATTTTCAATTTTTTTCTATTGTTCTTTCTCTTTTTAGTTCTGTCACTTTAACTTCATATTTTGAAGCAACTTTTCAGTAGACAGTCTTCTGAGGTTTTTGCATGTTCCATTTGTTTGTATTGGTCATTGTATCTTTATGAAATGCCCCTCTTTAGCTATATTGCTTGTATTAAAGTTTATTTTGTCTGATGTTTACATAGGCTTAATACTTGCATAGTATATATCTTTCCATACTTTTGCTTTCATCCAGAATTGTATTTATATTTAAAGTTCATCTCTTATAGAAAACATAATATTGAACTTTGGATTTTCAACCAATTGGACAGTGTCTCCTTTTTAATTTAGGTGTTTAATATATTTATGCTTAATGTTATGTAAATAAAAATAATTTATTATATTCATCACAATGGTTCTTAATTTGTTTTTATTTGTCTCGTATAATCTTTTATTTTCTCCTCTACTTTTTTTCTTCTTTTGAATTAACTGATTTTTTTTGTCTTATACCATTTTTATTCCTCTATTGGCTTTTCAAGTATTCCTCCTTGCATTATCTTTTAAAATAGTTATTGTGGTTAAATATGCTCCTTTAATTTATCATAATCTACTTAGATTTAATATTATATCACTTCATGTGAAATATAAAAATCTTGCAACAGAATAATTCCATTTAACCATTATCCTTTGTGTTAGTTCTGTTACTTATATTTCTTAATTCCTCCAGTAATTTTAATTCCTCTCTTTCCATCCTGTAATTTTGGATGTGAATAAGGTCACAGAATATAAGAATAAAACACATAAGGGTATAAGAAGAACTTAACTTCAAATCCCTGTCCTCAGTATTCTGTGTGATACCTGGAAGAAGGGGAAGATCTCTTTCTCAGCACATGCAAACAATGAAGGTTTATAGGACTTTAAAAAAAAAAAACCTAATACACCCCCTCCCCAAATGAATGTGTTAAAATGGAAAGAACGAGAATTTGGGAAGTAAATTAACTAATTCTGAGTCTTGGAACTTTAAATTTTAGTGGTATTATTGAGAATCAACTAACTTTTTTTGCTTTTTCCCTCCTTCTCTCTCTCTCCATCTCTTTCTTCCTTCTTTCTGTTCTTCCTTCCTTCCTTTTATGCATTTTTTTAAAATTTCTTTTTTCCTTTCCTCTTTCCTTTCACAAACTTTGATTGAGCTCTTATTATATCTTAGGCACTGGGGACATAAAGTCTTGAACCTTTATTTCTTCATCTATAAAATTACATTGGTAAATATCTCATCATATTCACATGGAGATTAAAATAGAGAGAAAAATCTGTGTCTTGCTAATTAGAGTCCCTCCATTTAGTAATTTATCAGTCAATGAGATTGGCCATAATTATTCAACAAATGTTGATTCCCTCCTCAGCCCCCAAATGTGATAAGTTATGGCAGGTTTACTTTGCTCAGTAAAATTCTCTAGGGAATTGTCCTTTGCACTGTGCCACTCAGAGGTCAGGGAGTTTTCACAATAGCTGGAATGATCAAAGTTTTGAAACAAGTGAACCCATTCCAGTTTAAACTTTAAAATCCAAGTAGTTTAAGAGCCACAAGTAACATCTTCTACATATAACAAAGTTCCAAATGTTTGATCAACAAACTCTATTGTTTTATTCCTATTTGTTCTTATGCATTCACTATACATTTCTGGCATCACTCATGTTAGACTTAGCAATGATTCTTAAAAGGATTTCTATATCTTAAAATTGCAAAACATTGATATTTAAAGACATCTAGCTATACATACTAAAACATAGGCAACTAAACATGACTAATGTAACACATTCATTAAACCTGCTGTCAGCAATTATTTTCTCAATCAAATCTTTTCTTTCTATTCTCTACATAATGGATTTTTAGTCCTCACATGAGATCAGAAATACTTTACAATAATGTTTTCCAGAAGTCAGACAAAACCAATCTGAAAGAAATGCCTAAATAAGTTGGACTGTGAAACCCAGCCTTATTCCAAGTTTTAGGGAGACAAGGCATGAGAGCTTGGACTTAAAATGAAACTGATTAATATGCTTATTAGACAAAAGAAAAATCAAGCTGATCATTTGCAGTTTGGATTTCTATATATTCTCCTTCATGAAAATCAACCTTTTATATTTTGTGGGAAGAAATGAGATTAAAAACATCACTCAATATTTACTTAGTCTGTTTTAACAAAATACTAAAAACTGAGTGATTTTAAAATAGCAGAAATATATTCTCTCACAGTTTGAAGCCCATACATCTGCAATCAAGATGCCAGCAAGGCCATGATCCCTCTGAGACTGGGTAGAATCCTTCCTTGCCTCTTTCTAGTTTTTGGTGGTAGTCTGCAATTCTTGCTATTTCTTGGTTTGCAGCTGCATAACTACAATCTCTTCTGTCTTCAAGTGACATTCTACATATGTGTCAGGGTCTGTGTATTTGTTTTCTTTACTTATGAAGACAACAATCATACTGGGTTAGGGCTCACCATAATGGAGTATGACCTCATAGTAAAAAGATTACATCTTCAAAAACCCCATTTTTAAATATGGTCACATTCACAGGTACCAGGGGTTGGGATTTGGCATATCTTTTTGGTAGTCACAACTCAAATCACAACAATATTGTCAACCAAATTTTCTTTGAAATGAACGCCTAATGCTAAGAATCAGGTAGTTAGCATGAATTAAACATCTGGGAAGGACAGGATGTAACATCAAAATTTGGTCAAAATAGTATTTCAGTCCGCACAAACACCTGCACACAGGTGTTTGTAACACATTTATTCATAATTGGCAAAACTTGGAAGCAACAAAGATGTCCTTGTGTTATTAATGGAAATAAACAAATAAACTGCGGTATGTCCAGACAATGGGATATTATTCCACTCTAAAAAGAAGTGAGCTGTCAAGCTGTTAGAAAACATGGAGGGACCTTAAATGCATATTACTAAGTGGAAGAAGACAATCTGAAGAGACTACATACTATATGATTCCAATTATATGACATTATGGAAAAGACAAAAAATGGAGATAGTAAAAAGATAAGTGGTTGCCAAGGGTTGAGGTGGGAGTGGGAGCAGATGATGGATGAATAAGTGGAGCACAGAGAAGTTTTAGGGCAGTGAAAATATAATGATGGATACATGTCATTGTACATTTGTCCGAATCCATAGGGTGTACAACACCAAGAGTGAATCCTTAGGCAAACTAGTTACCTTGGGTGATTATGAAGTGTCACTGTAGGTTCATCAATTGTAGCAAATATACCACTCTGGTGTGTGTGTGGGGGGGGGGGGAATGTCGATAATGGAGGAGGTCATACATGTGTAGAGGCAGAGCGTGTATGGGAAATCTCTGTACCTTCCTCTCAATTTTGCTGTGAACCAGAAGCTACTCTAAAATTTATCTTAAAAATATTATACCATAACACAGTTCAAATTGATTTCCAGTGTATTTTAATAACACATATTTAAATATTTCCATCCATGAAGACACTCTTGGCTCAGACAAGGATGCTCAGTTTCTGATTTTTTCATCTTGAGATATTATATAATCAGAGAACCATTCCCTTAGGTCTCTGTTCAAAGGGGCACTTGTGATAGGTGCTTCCTGAGTTAGCTGACTCACTAATTTCTCTTCACTTAGGAAACATTTCTTTTTGCTTCTCCTCAGGATTTTGAATGTAAGGGTTTTGCTCTGCTAAAATTTCCCTTTGAAACATGATGAAACTGGGAAAATGTCTAGAGCTATGCACAACCTGAGCCTGAACTAGATTTCATTTTCTCTAGTTCTCAGTAACTAGTGAAAGTAAAAGTAAGTAAGAGAAGATAGTAGTCTCTTGAAGAAATTGTGAACACATTACTTTCTTTCCATGATAATCAGTTGCCTTTTAATATTTCATCCCCTTGGAAAGTGTTGCTCTTGCCTATTTCCCAAATTTAGTTTTCTTGACAATAGTCAGTTATTGGAGGCCCCCAATCAAAATCTGTTCAAGTATCTCATCAAAGTACTGATAATTCACATGACAGCCCTGGGAACTTATGGGGAGCTCATTTTTCAATGTTACAGTTCAATATTTCTTCTACTTAAGTAAGAAAATGTAAGTATTAAAGTGATTCTTAGGCTTGTTACTCCATCGGGTGCAGGTATGTGAAGATCATCAGTATACACATCATATCTGGCACACATGGATTATTGGAGAGGCTTTAGAAGATATTATTTTATTTTAGTGGCAAACAAACAGAAATAAAACAGTAAGGTGGATTTATTAATGCCTCAGAATGCTCAGTTCCAGGCAAGATCTGATCAGAAATCTTCGGACTAAGGAAAATGTTTTCACTCATTACTAGCCTAGACTGTGTGGTGAGAATTTTCTTTGCACTCTAAGCTTACATAATTATATATTATATTGTATGTAACAGAATTGTCAGTAAATTGTATGAAGAGACTTAAAATTTAAGAGTGCTGGAAGGACTCCATGAAATTACTTAATCCAACCCACAATTTTGTATATGTTTGTGCTTTAGCTTTTTATGATGAAGCTGATACCTATGATAAGCAAATATCACAGATCAAGGTAGTGCAGAGACAAGAACTGAAATTAGGTCCTTTGATGTTCAGTCCAGGTGTTTTGCACTGTACCATCCTGTCTTTCCTTTGTATAATGCTATGTATGATATCATTTGTCTGTTCTTCCTGAATCTGCTCAAATGTCTTTCTGGCAACATTTTGTCTAAACAGAATTATTTCAATTCATTGTTCTTTTCACTTGAAACTTACTCTTACATTGTTGGCTTTTTTTCTCATGTTTTTGGAATGTGAGGTTTCATCATGTAGTAGCTAATCTCTAAAGAATGTGTCTTTGATAGCACAACAGTAAATTCCATCATTCTGGAAATGATGATTTTTGTGGTTTGAATTATACACACAAAAATTCTTCATCACAGTCATGCCTTGAATTTAAAACAGTGTTCCTAATAAGATACAAATTAAAAACATAATAAAAATATTAAAGTAGCTAAATTCATGCTGGAGAATTGCCTACTTGTGCCACTAGATTACCTTTCTGGATTAACTCATTTTGTGGGTCCAGAGTGGGGAAAATAAACACATAAATGAATTATCAGATGAATGAGATAGAGCCTCAGAATTTGTTTGAATTTCCAAGCTTAACACAGACAATATTACTTAGGATTTAATAAGATACACAGACATGACAGATGCTTCTATTTTTCAGCAAGGACATGATGATGCTCTTTGACCAAATCTAGATGTGTTCATATAGCTTATGGTGACATTTTGAAATCATCAATCATTTTGTACTAAAAGGCTGAAGAAAGTGTCCAAATGACCTTTTTCAAAAGTCTACCAAGTACCTAGACTGTTATAAATATTTTTATGAACCAAAATGAGTCCTAAAGTGAAAAAAAAATGCCTCTGGGTAATTTGGGAATAAATAAATAAAACCTGAGTTTATATCTCTTATACAATTATTTAAGGAGCTGATTACACACACACACACACACACACACACACACACACACACACACAGGGTTCGTAAAAACGGCACAATACAGAGAGAAAGAGATGTGTACTTTCCAGAGGTGGTACTATGTACAAAAGTACAGACAGGGCAAGTAGAACAGAGTGATTAGGGGTAGCATCCATGTAAGGATTTAGAGCAGGGATTGGCAAACTTTTTCTGTAAATATCTGGATAGTAAATATTTTAGACTGTTCCGCCTCTGAAAAATATTCACTTCTGCCATTGCAATGTAGAAGCAGCCACATATAATGAATGAACAAATTTATTGACTGTGTTTCAATAAAACTTTATTTACAAAAACACACTGTGGACAGGGTTTGCCATATGAGCTGTAGTTCACTGACCCACCCCAGATATAGAAAATAGTCTAAAGGCCAGAGGACTTGAAGTGAGAAAATGTAGATTCAAGTAGATTACCTTTAATAGTTTTTTTGAATTCAGCCAAACACGTTGTTTTCCTAAATCTCTCATTCTAGTTCATCACAATATGATCAGTACGGGACAGGATCACTACAAAGATAAAAGAAAAGAACACAGACATCTTAGTTAACAGGAACCATAGAACACATAATATTTAAAAATCCATCCCATCACACCCTCCCTTAACTGAAATGTGAAATGATAGAAATGGGAAGTATAAATTCACAAGGAAAAAAATGATAGGAGAGAAGATACCAGCGACAAGAGAAATCAACAAAATTTTTGAATTTGGGAAGCTGAGGTTTGAGTAGCAACTTTTATAATATTGTTAAAATGCTGAAAATTAAGTATCTGCAGGAGAAAAACTAAGAAGGAAGCTGATTGGTGCTCCCAAAACTTCAGAAAGTTTTGTGAATTGACAGTTAGTACATCCAAAGGTGAGGATGCTGGGTGATGTTAAACACAGGAAAATTGATACTTGGGGCATTTAAACTGCCACGTCCCACACACCAACTAGCAGAGATTTCCTCCTCCACCTTTTCTGTATGAAACAGTTGGGAGATTTGGTCTCTACATGTGTTGATGCCATAGGCTTTGATCTCAGGGACAGGAAGCTGACTGAAGGTGGGTATTTAGTCTTACTGAATAAAAAGAAACTTAAGTAAAATCTTTATTCTCAATGATAATTGCCCCTCAGCTGTCTACCCAAAATTTACCAGAACACTGACAACATTCAGGTTCATAAGCCTTGTAGAAACTGACTGATGATCTAAGAGAAAAAAAACTTTGCATATTGTTATGATTAGGCCAGATACTCATCTCATCTCCATTTCAACCAACTCAAAAGCTGCCTCTCAGCTCTTCACTGTCTCACTTTAAAAATTAACAATGAAAATTACAAGATATTTGGAAACCAGCTCTAACATGAATGACAGAGGCAAAACCAAATGAATGTACCAAAGAAATTTAGAGAAACAGAAACTATGCAAAAAATAGAGGGGGAAAGCTTCAAAATGTACAATTATATCAACAAAGAGATAAAATAGCTCATTCACAAAACAAGTAAAGAATGCTATTATAAAAAGCAATATCAAGAGAACAAAAAAGAAAACAAGGAAATAAAAGTATGACAGCAGAAATTTAAAAATTCAACATAATGACTGAAGCATAAATTCACAATGACTCTAGAGCAGTATTTCTCAAATTTTAGCACACATAAAAATCACTTAGAGAATTTGACAAAATGCAAATTATGATTTAGTATTTCTGGGATTGGACCTGAGATTATGCATTTTGAACAGGCTTTCAGATGATGTTGCTGTTTCCTGTCTCAAATACTCTTTGAGCAGCAAAGACTTTCTAGTATAAAAGGTAAACAAAGAGATGAGAAATCAAAAAGAAAATAAGAAATTAGAGTGTTAGTCTAGGGGATTTTATATCTGTCCAAGAGCAGACCCAGAAAGAGACAAAAGGAAGAAATTGAAGGAGGAAGAAATTTTAAAAGATGAAATAAAAGAAAATTTTCCCAGAAAATGAGTTTCTAAATTGAAAAGCCTACTAAGTCTCCAGCACAGTAAGTGAAAAGTGACCTACACTAAGTCACATAATAAGAAAATTTCAGAATATCAAGTAAAGATAAAAAGATCATAAAACTTCCAGAATACAATCAATCATACACAGCTCTCCCCCACAATACACATATACCCACACACATACCCCCCACACACACACCTCACAGCAAATATTCAAAAATTAAATAACCAGGTAGCAGATATTGTAGTATTGCAGACAGTTTTCCAAATCTAGAACCTAGATTAATACACAATCTAGAAAGAACAAAAAGTAAGTATGTATTCATATAGGCATGGTATGCAAATATTTTGGAGTAAAGAATTTTTAAAAGGCTGATTCATTCGTTCTAAGATGGAAGCTTGCCACTCAAAATGACATAAACCTCCTGAGATCCACACATCAGGGGATCTTACAAAAGAGAGAGGCAAAAGAGTTTCTGCAATGTAGGCAAAGTCAAAATTGACAGTTGTTTGACAGGTCTATATACTAACAAATAAAGATTGAAGCAGAGAACACAAGGTTCCAGGAAGGATGTTTCCAAGAATGGGGAGGGCCACTGGGTTAATGGTATCACAGAAAGAGTCTCAGCCTGGGCCACCAGATGCCCAGCAAATGAATGAGAAACTCTAATTGGCTCACTAGGGGAGAAGCATTTCAAGTAAACTTAAATTAAAATGAGTATTTTAAGGAAAGATGAGAGATCCTTAGTTATAAGATATCCAAAGAACTCATGCTTACTACACAAGAATGGCTATTTCAATAACTAAAATGAGAATATTATTTGAACAAAAGGTGACTGGAAGACTTTTTAATGTCCTAAAGATCCCAGAGAAACCTGGAGACCTGCCTTAGTCTTGCAAAGTAAATTTTAACAATCTGTGAGAGAAAAAATAAAGTTAATTTCTGAATCCATCCTACAACTCTCGCTTGTTCAGTGTAAAGGCTACAGGAGAATTTTTATGGACTAAAGAGGGTTGCAAAGACTGTGAAAAGTCACATGCATGGCATTTTGGGGTCACTGGACAGAAATTAGAAGCATGGTTGAATCAGAGGGAGAGAATGATGTGAAATTCCATTTGATGACAGGGTTTGGGGCAACTGTTGCCCTACTTCTGAAAAGGGTTAAATTACTTTTACCATCTGTACATTTTTTTGTTCAGTTTGTTTTTTTGTTTTAAACATCTTTATTGGAGTATAATTGCTATACAATGTTGTGTTAGTTTCTGCTGTAAAACAAAGTGAATCAGCTATATGTATAGATATATCCCCATATTTCCTCCCTCTTGTGTCTCCCTCCCACCCTCCATATCCCACCCCTCTAGGTGGACACAGAGCACACGCTCTCTCCCTGTGCTTTGCAGCTGCTTCCCACTAGCTATCTATTTTACACTTGGTAGTGTATATATATATATATCAATGCTACTCTCTCACTTCATTCTAGCTTACACTTCCCCTTCCCTGTGTCCTCAAGTCCATTCTCTATGTCTATGTCTTTATACCTGTCTTGCCCCTAGGCTCATCAGAACCAGTTTTCTTTTAGATTCCATATATGTGTGTTAGCATACAGAATTTGTTTTTCTCTTTCTAACTTAGTTCACTCTGTATGGCAGACTCTAGGTCCATCACCTCACTACAAATAACTCAATTTCGTTTCTTTTCATGGCTGAGTAATATTCCATTCTATATATGTGCCACGTCTTCTTTATCCATTCATCTGTTGATGGACACTTAGCTTGCTTCCATGTCCTGGTTATTGTAAATAGTGTTGCAATGAACATTGTGGTACATGTCTCTTTTTCAATTATGGTTTTCTCAGGGTATATGCCCAGTAGTGGGATTGCTGGGTCATAGGGTAGGTCTATTTTTAGTTTTTTAAAGACCTCCATACTGTTCTCCATAGAGGCTTTATCAATTTACATTCCCACCAAGAATGCAAGAGTGCAAGAGGGTTCCCTTTTCTCCACACCCTCTCCAGCATTTGTTGTTTGTAGATTTTTTGATCATGGCCATTCTGACTGGTGTGAAGCGATACCTCATTGTAATTTTGATTTGCATTTTCTAATGATTAGTGATGTTGAGCATCCTTTCATGTGTTTGTTAGCAATCTGTAAATCTTCTTTGGAGAAATGTCTATTTAGATCTTCTGCCCATTTTTTGATTGGGTTATTTGTGTTTTTGGTATTGAGCTGCATGAGCTGCTTGTATGTTTTGGAGATTAATCCTTTGTCAGTTGCTTCATTTGCAGATATTTTCTCCCAGTCTGAGGGTTGTCTTTTCGTCTTGTTTAAGGTTTCCCTTGCTGTGCAAAATCTTTTAAGTTTCATTAGGTCCCATTTCTTTATTTTTGTTTTTATTTCCATTACTCTACAGGGTGCATCAAAAAAGATCTTGCTGTGATTTATGTCAAAGAGTGATCTTCCTATGTTTTCCCCTAAGAGTTTGATAGTGTCCGGACTTATATTTAGGTCTCCAATCCATTGTGAGTTTATTTTTGTGTATGGTGTTAGGGAGTGTTCCAATTTCATTCTTTTACATGTAGCTGTCCAGTTTTCCCAGCACCATTTATTGAAGAGGATGTCTTTTCTCCATTGTATATCCTTGCCTCCTTTGTCATAGATTAGTTGACCATAGGTGCATGGGTTTATCTCTGGGCTTTCTATCTTGTCCATTGATCTATGTTTCTGTTTTTGTGCCAGTACCATATTGTCTTAATTATTGTAGCTTTGTAGTATAGTCTGAAGTCAGGGAGTCTGATTTTTCCAGCTCCATTTTTTTCCCTCAAGACTGCTTTGGCTATTTAGGGTATTTTGTGTCTCAATACTAATATTAAGATTTTTTGTTCTAGTCCATAAAAAATGCCATTGGTAATTTGATAGGAATTGCACTGAATCTGTAGATTGCTTTGGGAAGTATAGTCATTTTCACAATATTGATTCTTCCAATTCAAGAACATGGTATATCTCTCCATCTGTTGGTATCATCTTTAATTTCTTCCATCGGTGGCCTATAGTTTTCTGCATACAGGTCTTTTGTCTCCCTAGGTAGGTTTATTCCTAGGTATTTTATTCTTTTTGTTGCAATGGTAAATGGGAGTGCTTCCTTAATTTCTCTTTCAGATTTTTCATCATTAGTCTGTGGGAATGCAAGAGATTTCTGTGCATTAATTTTGTATCCTGCAACTATACAAAATTCATTGATTAGCTCTAGTAGTTTTCTGGTGGCATCTTTAGGAATCTCTATGTATAGTATCATGTCAACTGCAAACAGTGACAGTTTTACTTCTTCTTTTCCAATTTGTATTCTTTTATTTGTTTTTCTTATGTGTTTGCCATGGCTAGGACTTCCAAAACTATCTTGAATAATAGTGGTGAGAGTGCACATCCTGTCTTGTTCCTGATCTTAGAAGAAATGCTTTCAGTTTTTCACCACTGAGAATGATGTTTGCTGTGGGTTTGTCATATATAGCCTTTATTATGTTGAGGTAGGTTCCCTCTATGCCCACTTTCTGGAAAGTTTTTATCATAAATGGGTGTTGAATTTTGTCAAATGCTTTTTCTGCATCTATTGAGATGTTGATATGGTTTTTATTCTTCAATTTGTTAATATGGTGTATCACATTGATTGATTTGTGTATATTGAAGAATCCTTGCATCCCTGGGATAAATCCCATTTTATCCTGGTGTAAGATCATTTTAATGTGTTGTTGGATTCTGTTTGCTAGTATTTTGCTGAGGATTTTTACATCTGTATTCATCAGTGATATTGGTCTGTAATTTTCTTTTATTGTAGTATCTTTGTCTGGTTTTGGTAGCAGGGTAATGGTGGCCTAATAGAATGAGTTTGGGAATGTTCCTTCCTCTGTAATTTTTTAGAGGAGTTGCAGAAGGAAGGCTGTTAGCTCTTCTCTAAATATTTGATAGACTTCACCTCTGAAGCCATCTGGTCCTGGACTTTTGTTTGTTGGAAGATTTTTAATCACAGTTTCAACTTCATTACTTGTGATTTGTCTGTTCATATTTTCTATTTCTTCCTGGTTCCATTGGGAAAGGTTATACCTTTGTAAGAATTTGTCCATTTCTTCCAGGCTGTCCATTTTATTGCCATAGAGTTGCTTGTAGTAGTCTCTTAGAGTGCTTTGTATGTCTGTGGTGTCTGTTGTAACTTCTCCTTTTTCATTTCTAATTTTATTGATTTGAATCCTCTCCCTCTTTTTCCTGATGAGTCTGACTAATGGTTTATCAATTTGTTTATCTTCTCAAAAAAACTGCTTTTAGTTTTATTGATCTTTGCTATTGTTTTCTTTGTTTCTATTTCATTTGTTTCTGTTCTGATCTTTATGATTTCTTTCCTTCTGCTAACTTTGGGTTTTTTTTGTTCTTCTTTCTCTAGTTCCTTCAGGTGTAAGGATAGATTGTTTATTTGAGATTTTTCTTGTTTCTTGAGGTAGGCTTGTAGCTATAAACTTCCCTCTTAGAACTGCTTTTGCTGTGTCCCATAGATTTTGGATCATCGTGTTTTCATTGTCATTTGTCTCTAGGTATTTTTTGATTTCCTCTTTGATTTCTTCAGTGATCTCTTGATTATTTAGTAACGTATTGTTTAGCCTCCATGTGTTGGTGTTTTTTATGTTTCTTTTCCCTGTAATTCATTTCTAATCTCATAGCATTGGGGTCAGAAAAGATGCTTGATATTATTTCAATTTTCTTAAGTATACTGAGGCTTGATTTTTGACCCAAAATGTGATCTAACCTGGAGAATGTTCTGTGCACACTTGAGAAGAAAGTGTAATCTGCAGTTTTTGGATGGAATGTCTTGTAAATATCAATTTAATCTCTTTGCTTTATTGTGTCATTTAAAGCTTGTGTTTCCTCATTTATTTTCATTTTGGATGATCTGTCCATTGGTGTAAGTGAGGTGTTAAAGTCCCCCACTCTTATTGTGTTACTGTTGATTTCCTCTTTTATAGCTGTGAGCAGTTGCATTGTGTATTGAGGTGCTCCTATGTTGGGTTCATAAATATTTATAATTATTATATCTTCTTCTTGGACTGACCCTTTTGATCATTATGTAGCGTTGTTCCTTGTCCCTTATAACATTCTTTATTTTAAAGTCTATTTTATCTGATATGAGTATGGCTACTCCAGCTTTCTTTTGATTTCCATTTGCATGGAGTATCTTTTTCCATCCCCTCACTTTCAGTCTGTATGTGTCACTAGGTCTGAACTGGGTCTCTTGTAGACAGCATATATATGGGTCTTGTTTTTGTATCCATTCAGCAGGCCTGTGTCTTTTGGTTGGAGCATTTAATCCATTCATGTTTAAGGTAATTATTGATATGCATGTTCCTATGACCATTTTCTTAATTGTTTTGGGTTTGTTTGTGTAGGTCCTTTTCTTCTCTTGTGTTTCCCCCTTGGAGAAGTTCCTTTAGCATTCGTTGTAGAGGTGGTATGGTGGTGCTGAATTCTCTTAGCTTTTGCTTGTCTGTAAAGCTTTTGATTTCTCCATCGAATCTGAATGAGATCCTTGTTGGGTAGAGTAATCTTGTTGTAGGTTCTTCCCTTTCATCATTTTAAATATATCATGCCACTCCCTTCTGGCTTGTAGAGTTTCTGCTAAGAACTCCACTGTTAACCTTATGAGCATTCCCTTGTATGTTATTTGTCATTTTTCCCTTGTTGCTTTCAATAATTTTCCTTTCTCTTTAATTTTTGCCAATTTGATTACTATGTGTCTCGACCTGTTTTTCCTTGGGTTTATCCTGTATGGGACTTACTGCTCTTCCTGGATTTTGGTGGCTATTTCCTTTCCCATGTTAGGGAAGTTTTCAACTATAATCTCTTCAAATATTTTCTCTGGTCCTTTCTCTCTGTCTTCTCCTTCTGGGATCCCTATAATGCGAATGTTGTTGCATTTCATATTGTCCCACAGGTCTCTTAGGCTGTCTTCATTTCTTTTCATTCTGTTTTCTTTATTCTATTCTGCAGCAGTGAATTCCACCACTCTGTCTTCCAGGTCACTTACTTGTTCCTCTGCCTCAGTTATTCTATTCTTGATTCCTTCTAGTGTAGTTTTCATTTCAGTTTGTATTGTTCTTCTCTGTTTATGTGTTCTTTAATTCTACTAGATCTTTCTTATACATTTCTTGCATCTTCTCGATCTTTGTCTCCATTCTGTTTCCAAGGTCCTGGATCATCTTCACTATCATTATTTTGAATTCTTTTTCTAGAAGTTTGCCTATCTCCACTTCATTTTTTTTTTTTGTATTTTTGGGGTTTTATCTTGTTCCTTCATCTGGTACATAGCCCTCTGCCTTTTCATCTTGTCTATCTTTCTGTGAATGTGGTTTTTGTTCCACAGGCTACAGGATTGTAGTGCTTCTTGCTTCTGCTCTCTGCCCTCTGATGGATGAGTCTATCTAAGAGGCTTGTGCAAGTTTCCTGATGGGATGGACTGGTGGTGAGTAGAGCTGTCTGTTGCTCTGGTAGGCAGGGCTCAGCAAAACTTTAATCCACTTGACTGCTGATGGGTGGGGCTGGGTTCCCTCCTTGTTGGTTTTTTGGCCTGAGGAAACCCAGTACTGCAGCTTACCTGGGCTCTTTTTTGGGGCTAATGACAGACTCTGGGAGGGCTCACACCAAGGAGTACTTCCTAGAAATTCTGCTGCCAGTGTCCTTGTCTTCACAGTGAGCCAAAGCCACTCTCCTTCCTCTACAGGATACCTTCCAACACTAGCAGATAGGTCTCATTCTGTCTCCTGTGGGGTCACTGTTCCTTCCCCTGTGTCCTGATGCACCCATTACTTTGTGTGTGCCCTCCAAGAGTGGAGTCTCTGTTTCCCCCTGTCCTGTCGAAGTCCTGCAATCAAATCTCACTAGCCTTCAAAGTCTTATTCTCCAGGAATTCCTCCTCCCATTGCCAGACACTGATGTTGGGAAGACTGACGTGGGACTCAGAACCTTCACTCCACTGGATGGACTTCTGTGGTATAAGTGTTCTCCAGTCTGTGAGTCACCCACTCAGCAGTTATGGGATTTGATTCTACTGTGATTGTGCCCCTCCTAACATCTCATTGTGGCTTCTCTTTGTCTTTGGATGTGAGGTATCTTTTTTGTGAGCTCCAGTGTCTTCCTGTCAATGAATGTCCAGTAGCTAGTTGTGATTCTGGTGTTCTCACAAGAGGGAGTGAGAACACGTCCTTCTACTCCACCATCTTGATTCAGGGCCCTTATTTTGACTTTATTTTTATGTATTATGTTAAGCTGTGTTCTAATTTCAATCTTTTACATGTAGCTGTCCAGTTTTCCCAGCACCACTTATTGAAGTGGTTGTCTTTTCTTCACTGCATATTCTTTGCTCCTTTATGAAAGATAGGGTGATCATATGTTTGTGGGTTTAACTCCAGGCTTTTTATCCTGTTCCATTGATCTATCTTTCTGTTTTTGTGCCAGTACCATACTGCCTTGATTTCTGTAGCTTTGTAGTTTAGTCTGAAGTCAGGGAGCCTGATTCCTCCAGCTCTGTTTTTCTATCTCAAGATTGCTTTAGCTATTTGGGGTCTTTTGTGTTTCCATACAAATTGTGAAATTTTTTGTTCTAGTTCTGTGAAAAATGCCATTGGTAGCTTAATAGGGATTGCATTGAATCCATAGATTGCTTTGGGTAGTATAGTCATTTTCACAATGTTGATTCTTCAAATCCATGAACATGGTATATCTCTCAATCTGTTTGTATCATCTTTAATTTCTTTCATCAGTGTCTTACAGTTTTCTGCATACAGGTCTTTTGTTTCCTTAACGATGTTTATTCCTAGGATCTTATTATTTTTGTTGCAGTGGTAAATGAGAATGTTTCCTTAATTTCTCTTTCAGATTTTTTGTCATTAGTGTATAGGAATGCAAGAGATTTCTGTGGATTAATTTTGTATCCTGCTACTTTATCAAATTCATTGATTAGTTCTAATAGTTTTCTGGTAGTGTCTTTAGGATTCTCTATGTATAGTATCATGTCATCTGCAAACAGTGACAACTTTACTTCTTCTTTTCCATTTTGGATTTCTTTTATTTCTTTTTCTTCTCTGATTGCTGTGGCTCTAACTTCCGAAACTATGTTGAATAATAGTGGTGAGACTGGGCAACCTTGTCTTGTTCCTGATCTTAGAGGAAATGATTTCCTTCTTTCACCATTGAGAATGGTATTGGCTCTGGGTTTTTCATATACGGCTTTTATTATGTTGAGGTGGGTTCCCTCTATGACTACTTTCTAGAGAGTTTTTATCATAAATGGGTGTTGAATTTTGTCAAAAGCTTGTTTTACATCTATTGAGATTATCATATGGTTTTATCCTTCAGTTCGTTAATATGATGTATCACATTGATTGATTTGCATATACTGAAGAATCCTTGCATTCCTGAGGTAAACCCCACTTGATCATGGTGTATGGTCATTTTAATGTGCTGCTGGATTCTCTTTGTTAGTAGTTTGTTGAGGATTTTTGCACCTATGTTCACCAGCAATATTGGTTTTCTTTTTTGTGTGTGTGACATCTTTGTCTGGTTTTGTTATCAGGGTGATGGTGGTGACAACTTTGTCTGGTTTTTTGTTTGTTTGTTTGTTTGTTTTTATCAGGGTGATGGTGGCCTCATAGAATGAGTTTGGAGTGTTCCTCCTTCTGCTATATTTTGGAAGAGCTTGAGAAGGATATGTGTTATCTCTTTTCTAAATGTTTTATAGAATTTGCCTGTGAAGCCATGTGGTCCTGGGCTTTTGTTTGTTGGAAGATTTTTAATCACAGTCTTAATTGCAGTGCTTATGATTGGTCTGTTTATATTTTCTATTTCTTCCTCGTTCAATCTCTGAAGGTTGTGGTTTTCTAAGTATTTGTCCATTTCTTCCTGGTTGTCCATTCTACTGGCATATAGTTGCTTTTGCTCATCTCTTATGATCCTTCGTATTTCTTCAGTGTCAGTTATTACTTCTCCTTTTTCATTTCTAATTCTGTTGATTTGAGTCTTCTTCCTTTTTGTCCTGATGAGTCTGACTAATTGTTTATCATTTTTGTTTATCTTCTCAAAGATCCACCTTTTAGTTTATTGATCTTTGGTATTTTTTTGTTAATTTTTTTTCATTTATTCCTGATCTGATATTGATGATTTCTTTCCTTCTGCTAACTTTGGAGGTCTTTTTTTGTTCTTCTTCCTCTAATTGCTTTATGTGTATGGTTATGCTGTTTATTTGAGATCTTACTTCTTTCTTGAGGTAGGATTGTATTGCTATAAACTTCCCTCTTACAACTGCTTTTCCTGCATCCCATAGGTTTTGGTCATCATGTTTTCATTGTCATTTTTTCTAGGTATTTTTTATTTCCCCTTTGATTTCTTCAGTGATCTCTTGGTTATTTAGTAGCATATTGTTTAGCCTCCATGGGTTTGTATTTTTACAGTCTTTTTTTTTTTCCCTTTAATTGATATCTAGTCACATAGCATTTTGTTTGGTATAGATACTTGATACAATTTCCTTAAATTTATGAAGGCTTAATTTGTGAACCAAGATATGATCTATCCTGGAGAATATTCCATGAGCACTTGAAAAGAAAGTGTATTCTGTTGTTTTTGGATGGAATGTCCAATAAATATCAAATAAGTCCATCTTGTTTAATGTATCATTTAAAGCTTGTGTTTTCTTATTTATTTTCATTTTGGATGATCTGTCTCTTGTTGAAAGTGGGGTGTTAAAGTCCCCTACTATTTTTTTGTTACTGTTGACTTCCCCTTTTATGGCCATTAGCTGTTGCCTTATGTATTAAGGTGTCCCTATGTTGGGTGCATAAATATTTACAATGGTTATATCTTCTTCTTGGATTGATCCCTTGATCATTATGTAGTGTCCTTCTTTGTCTCTTGTAATAGTCTTAATTTTAGACTCTATTTCATCTGATATGAGAATTGGTACTCCAGCTTTCTTTTCATTTCCATTTTCAGGGAGTATCTTTTTCTATCCCCTCACTTTCAGTTTGTTTGTGTCCCTAGGTCTGAAGTTGGTCTCTTTTAGACAATATATATATGGGTCTTGTTTCTGTATCCATTCAGCCATTCTCTGTCTTTTGGATGGAACATTTAATCCATTTACATTTAAGGTAATTACCGATATGTATGTTCTTATTACTATTTTCCTAATTGTTTGTTGTCTGGTTTTGTAGGTCTTTTCTTTCTCTTGTGTTTCCTGCCTAGAGAATTTCCTTTTGCATTTGTTGGAAAGCTGGTTTTGTGGCACTGAATTCTTTTAACTTTTGCTTCTCTGTCAAGGTTTTAATTTCTCCATCGAATCTGAATGAGATCCTTGTTGATTAGAGTAATCTTGGTTCTATGTTTTTCCCTTACATCACTTTAAATATGTCCTGCCACTC
The DNA here is from genome assembly GCF_003676395.1 of Aethalodelphis obliquidens. Taxonomy (NCBI): domain Eukaryota; kingdom Metazoa; phylum Chordata; class Mammalia; order Artiodactyla; family Delphinidae; genus Aethalodelphis; species Aethalodelphis obliquidens. Next base: position 2,958,713 of record NW_020838037.1, on the reverse strand, counting down.
CCTTCTGTCTTGTAGAGTTTCTGCCAAATGTTCAGCTGTTAACATTATGGGGATTTCCTTGTATGTTATGTGTTGGTTTTCCCTTGTTGCTTTTAATATTTTTTCTTTGTATTTAATTTTTGATACTTTGATTAATAAGTGTCTTGGCATATTTCTCCTTGGATTTATTCTGTATGGGACTCTCTGTGTTTCCTGGACTTGATTGACTACTTCCTTTCCTATGTTAGGGCGGTTTTCAACTATAATCTCTTCAAATATTTTCTCAGTCCCTTTCTCTTTCTCTTTTTCTTCTTGGGCTCCTATAATTTGAATTTTGGTGAGTTTAATGTCCCAGAGGTCTCTGAAGCTGTCTTCAATTATTTTCATTCTATTTTCTTTATTCTGTTCTGTGGTAATTATTTCCACTATTTTATCTTCCAGGTCACTTATCCATTCTTCTGCCTCAGCTCTTCTGATTTTGATTCCTTCTAGAGAATTTTTAATTTCATTTATTGTGTTGTTCTTCATTGTTTGTTTTCTCTTTAGTTCTAGGTCCTTGTTAAATATTTCTTGTATTTTCTCCATTCTGTTTCAGAGATTTTGTATCATATTTACTATCACTACTCTAAACTCTTTTCAGGTAGACTGCCTATTTCCTCTTCATTTGTTTGTTCTGGTGGAATTTTACCTTGCTCCTTCATCTGTTGCATATTTTTCTGTCTTTACATTTTGTTTAACTTACTGTGTTTGGGGTCTCCTTTTCACAGGCTGCAGGTTCATAGTACCCATTGTTCTCAGTGTCTGCCCCCAGTGGTGAGGTTTGTTCAGTGGCTTTGTAGGCTTCCTTATGGAGGTGACTGCTTCCTGTGTTCTGTTGTGTGGGGCTGTATCTTTTCTTTCTGGTGGGCAGGGCCACGTCTGGTGGTGTCTTTTGGTGTGTCTGTGAACTTAGTATTATTTTAGGCACCCTCTCTTTTAATGGGTGGGTTTGTGTTCCTGTCTTTCTAGTTGTTTGGCATAGGACATCCATCACTGGACCTTGCTGGTCATCAGGTTTACCTGGGTCTTAACGTTGAGGTGTAGATCTCTGAGAGACCTCTCACTGATTGATATTACTTGGGGCCAGGAGGTCTCTGGTGGTCAAATGTCCTGAACTCAACTCTCCCACCTGAAGGGCTCAGGCCTGACTCCTGGCTGGAGCACCAAGACCCTGTCAGTCACACTGCTCAGAATAAAAGGGAGATAAAAAGAAAGAAGAATAATTTTTTAAATTAAATAAAAATATTTAAAAGAATTATTAAAATAAAAAAAGAAAAGAGCAATAAAACCAAAAAAACTCATCCATGAATGATAACAAGCACTAAAATCTAAACTAAGATAACCATAAAAATCAAGAGCAAATCAGTCACAGACAGCAAACCCCAAGTCTACAGTTGCTTCCCAAGCCCATCACCTCAATTTTGAGAACATTCATTATCTATTCCAGTATTCCACAAATGCAGAGTACCTCAGGTTAATTGTGGGGATTAAATCCACTGCTCCTGAGGCCTCACAGAGAAATTTACTTTCTCTTCTTTGTTCACACATCTCCTGTGCTTCAGCTTTGGTTTTGGTCCCACCTATCCATGTAGGTCACCCTCATGCATCTGTTCCCTGCCTATACAGGAGAAGGTTAAAGCACCAGCTGATTAGGGTGCTCTTGCTCACTCAGGTCAGGGGGAAGGAAGGATACAATAGTCATAATTGGAATGCAGGTTGAGCCTGTGGTGACAGAAGCCAGCATGATGTTGCAACAGCCTGAGTCATGCCTTGTGTTCTCCCAGGGTAGTTTTTCCTGGATCATGGGACCCTGGCATGGCGGGCTGCACAGGCTTCTGGGGGGGGTGGTGTGGATAGTGACCTGTGCTTGCACACAGGATTCTTTGTGGCAGCAGTAGCAACCTTAGCATTTCATGCCCATCTCTGGGGTCCAAGCTGATAGCCATGGCTCGTGCCCATCTCTGGAGTTAGCTTAGAAGTGCTCTGGCTTCTGTGGGCACAGGGGGAAGGAATCCCCTCTCCTCATGTACTCCAAAACAACATTCTCTTGCCTTTTTTGCGGTTCCAGACTTTCTCCCAGACTCTCTCCTGGCTAGCTGTGGTGCAGTATCCCCTTCAGTTGTCTTCATGCCGTCAACCCCAGTCCTCTCCCTGGGATCTGAACTCTGAAGCCTGAGCCTCAGCTCCCAGCCCCCACACACCCTGGCAGGTGAGAGACAAGCCTCTCAGGCTGGAGAGTGCTGGTCAGTACTGATCCTCTGTGTGGGAATCTCTCTGCTTTGCCCTCTTCATCCCTGTTGCTGCACTCTCCATGGCTCTGAAGCTTCCCCCCTGCCCACCCACATTCCTTACCAGTGAAGGGGATTTCTAATGTGTGGAAACTTTTCCTCCTTCACAGCCCCGTCCCAGAGGTGCAGGTTGCATCTTTATTCTTTTGTCTTTGTTTTTTTTCTTTTGCCCTACCCAGGTACGCGGAGGTTTTCTTGCCTTTTGGGAAGTCTGAGGTCTTCTGCCAGCATTCAATAGGTGTTCTGTAAGAGGTGTTCCACACGTAAATGTATTTTTGATGTATTTGTAGTGAGGAAGTTGATCTCCACTTCTTACTCCTTTGCTATCTTGAAGGTCTCCCCCTCATCTGTACTTTTGAAAATGATTGAAGTCAAAGGAACAGAATTGCAATAGTGTTACATCATTTTACAGTAATCTCAAAAGGAGCCTCCATATCACCTTTTGCCTCTGAAACAACAGATGTAAATTTAAAGCAAATTGAAAAAGACAACGATACATTTTTATAAATTAGACAACCAACTTGGAGACTTATTACTCCAAGAGGAGTTCCAATTTTAAAGTACAAGTTAGAAATATTTTGTGGGAAAGTACAAGTTAGAGATATTTTGTGGGGTGGTGGCTGTTTCAGCCATTGAGAGTAGTAGAGGTAAGTAGGAAACTGTGGGGACCCACTAACCTTGAAGGTTGATGTCAGGTTGTTAATCAATCACCCTCTTTTACACACTTCTCTTGCCATGCTCTGTATTAACAGATGACGGTCTCCAAATAGGGTTGTAGAATTGATGTTTGTATTAACATACAAAATTAACTAGAACTTTCTCAGAAACTAAAGTTATTTGAACATACATTCACTTATTCATTCACCAAAATATATTATCTACTATGTGTCAAGCATCCTGCCAGCCACTGGCAAGATAAAAAATTTTGTATGTATGTGTATATATATACATATGTAATACATAACATTTATATTAATATATACTATATCTTATATTAATATATGCTAAAATAATATAATAATATATTAATATTATATATAATTAATAAACTTTAATTATTTAATATAATATAGTATAATTTATTAGTATATACAATATAACATAAACAGTATTAACATTATTGTATTATTATATGTTATATAAGATATATTTTATGTGTGTTAAAATAATGTATAATGTCTAATATTCTATTAATATATCATATTTTATATTATATATTTATATCTGTATATATAAAGTTTTATAAATTCCATAGAAGCCTGAGATTTTATTATTTTTTATTGATCAGTAATGTTGACATCAGTTGAAATGTAGAAGACTAGAAAGACACATAATTGTAAACCACCTAATGGATGAAATAAAACTGACACATGATTACATAAATACTGTAATTAAATATTTATATTATGCATAAGAGTGTTTGGAGTAAGATTTTACTTGATAAGGATCTGATCAGTGCCTGCCCCCTTATTTTTATGAGTTTTCTCTACATATTTATTTGTTATATTGTAGGGAAAATGTAATGGCAGGTGCTAAGAAGAAACAAAGTTATAAAAATAAATAATGATTATAAGGGACTTTATGAAGTCATATATCCTGTACCATGGCTTCCACAGAGGCCCCGTCTTCTCTTACCCAACTTCCCTTCCACCATCAGGAGAGTCAGTCAGTAGATCTAAAGAAAGCCCTGAAGGGAGGCCTTGCCTGCTCTGCCGTGGGGATACTTAGGGCCTTCTCCCTGCAAAGATGATCCCACCACCTCTTAACTGTGACCCTCTTCTGGTGCTCAATATTTTAGGAAAATTTTGCTTGTGGAGGATGTTGACTTTTAGCAATTACCATGGAGCTTATGTAAACCTAAATGAAGTCTTTTGAAACTCTTCCAAAATATCTTTCCAGTTGATTACTGAGGAAAATGTATAACAATCTCTTCAGTCTTGCCTAGACCCAGAAACATTTCACTGATAGTTTCTTTGGCCTTCATAAGTCTACATCTGCATCATCCATTGAATCTGTTCCCTCTTCCCTATTACTATAGCTTAAATATTAATTCAAACTACCTCATGTGGATTACCACAATAGCCTCCTTACTGGCCTCTGCTTCCAATCTTTTCATACAGTTTTTATTGATTTGAGTGAGTAATCTGTCAAATGGAAAAAAAAAAAATCTCAAGTATGATAAGCTAAAATTCTGATTATGTTTCTCCACTACTGAAAATAACTGTAGCCAATGAAATCAAACAAATCTTGGGCTTCTCTCAAAGCTCTGGTCTCATGATATGAGTTCTGTCTAATACCTCACCAGTTTCTTAACCATATCCTCCATTGCAACTACTATAAGCTACTCAGCGTTTACCAAACATATGGAACACTCCTCGGCATTCCTAATAGTCTTCTCTCACTTAGAATTTCCTTAACTCTACTGGTAAACTGTATTTTCTAAAGATGGCCTCAACATGGTATATGATATTCTGCAATGTGACCTTGTAACTCCTCCACCAAGCAGTGAATTCTATATTGCCACACAGTATATTTGGCTATATAAACAGCCTGATGTTTGACAGCTTTGAGAAATAGAGTATGGCAGAAATGAATGTATCAATTCTAGGCATAGTCCTTAATTGGCCTCAGCTTCTGCTTTCTAAGTTCTGGTAGCATGCTTCTGTATAAGAAGCATAGTTACCCTGGGATCACTAGCAGAGAGAGAGAGAGAGAGATCAAAGAACATGAGGCAACAGGTATGTGAAAGAAGAAACAATCTTAGAAGAAGATCCTCTTGACTCACGCAGCCCAACTGATGCCCTGTGCGTAAATCCGAGACAACTACCCCCACTGAGTCTTTCCTTAATTTCCGACCCATAAGATCGTGAGAAAAACAAAATGATATATTTAAGCTACTAAGTTTAGGGTAGTTTATTATGCAGTAGTAGATAATAAAAAAAAATCTATCCAATTTTGCCTTCTTACTAAATATGCTTTCACCAAAACTATCAGGAATCACCTAAACTCCAAATCAAATATTTTTCTGTTCCCAACTCACTAAAACATGCAGCATTTTTCACTGCTCACTGCCCTTTCTGTAAGTATTACCCTGGTGTTGTTTCTACCTCTGAGCTATTGGTTCTCATTCTCTGTTTTTGGGTCCTCCACCTCTGCTAATCTCCTCAATATGGGTTTCCATCAGAATTCTCTGTTGATGGTCCACTGGTCTTTTTTCCATACAACCATGCCAAAAGCTACATGAGATCAGTTCATCATATTATGCAGTCAGAAAACATATTTCCATGTTCAAAATTAGAAAGTTACCTCTCAATATATGTTTTAAAAATATTCCTGAATATTAACATTTGTCTTGTACCAATTTTTTCATTGACATCCTTGTTTTTAATAAAATAGGTAATTTAAATAACAAGCAGAACTATTTTCTCCAGTTTCTGTGTTCTCATATGCTGTCTCTCTACTCTTAGCAAATATTTTGTTAGAGATAATTAAAAGTAGGTGCTCTGGAATCAAGGCTAACTGGACTCAAATCTTTGTTCTGCTCTCAGGAGCTCAATGACCTTGGGCAATTTGCTTAATTTTTTACTGATAGATCATGAGCTCAGAGATTACAAAAATTTAGTTTTATTTATCTGATGCAAAATTGATATTCCAGAAATATCTGTGAAATGAATGAATTTGTTCACCCTCTAAGATCCTGCTCCAATGTTACCACCTTCATAAAATTTTTCTTTATCTCTGTAGAAACCACCCCATTTCTTTTCTAAAACCCTATGGGTCTTTGTTAATCTCTCTTGTATTGTTATATATACCACATGTTACAATTTCATATGTTTATCTTATTTACCTAATACAGTGGAAACTCTTTGAGAACAGGGACTATGACATCCATCTTTGCATATTTCAAATAATCTAACATAAAGCCTTGCTCATATTAGGTGCTAAATGAACATTTATCACATAAATTAATGAATTTTGACCTATGTGATATTGTACTTTGTGTTATATAATTGCTTCCAATCAATGTATTCTGAGTTCTTTATATTTTTCATCTCATTATATTTATATCCTTCATGAAGTACGTTTAAAAATTTTACTTTGCTGGTTTTCTTTATTTTGTTTCCTCATCATTTTATGCTATCTTTACTTACCAAAGTATATAAATTATTTGAAATAAGACTTAACTATTTTTCTTATACATGTAATTACATTTAATATGAAATAATATCATTGTTGCTCACTGGACCATAATTAATGAACAAAATCAATTTAACTCAAGCAAACAACTTAGATTGATTTTACTTCTCTAGTGCTAAATTCATATACACTAGTAAGTGAATAACAAGTGTAATAACATGTTTCCTTTAAAAATTTCTTTCATTATGTTAAATATAACATTCTGTGTTTTCACCTTAGTTTTGTTTTTAGCAGCAAATTGTTCATGTGGTCTCAGAGTTCCACCTTCAATCTTTCACTCTTTGCTTGGATGCAATTGTAGGAGATTCTGTTCTCTGCAGCTGTTGCTCATTAAATAAAATCTGCAGTGGAACTTTTTTTCTTTTCCCCAAATGGCAATGTTTTGATTTTGGCACTTCCTACAGTGTGAACTAAATGTCTATTCATGGAATATATAATGGATGCCACTTTTGGTAATAATAGGAAAGATTTTAAAGACTGTTTACATTTTCATGTACAGATCAAATGTATTTTTGAAAAAACATGTATTTTATGCATATCAGTCTATTAATTTTCTCAGAATGCATCAATTTAGCAAATATATGTTGTGTGTATTGAGTTAGAGTGGGGTATATAAGGATGCATCAGATGTAGGTATAAACTCTTTTAATGCTTATGAGACACACGTCTATTACACATTTATTTTTATCAAGAATTCAAAAGGTGACTCACATGGTTTATCTATCTATCAATGTTAAGAAACTACCCAATAATGCACAAGGAACTCAGATCCTATGCTGTGCTCTGCTCATTACCTCAGCCTGCGTCCCTGAAGCTTGATGCCTAGTAGGAATAGGTCTATTGTAGATGGGAGTTTAGTTTTTGCTTGTGATTTTGCTGATTCATTGAAACCACATTAAGGTTTTCTCATGACCTTAGTTTATTGGACAGGCTGGTCTATTAACCTGATCTGTCCTGTGCTGACACTTTCTTCCCTTTCAATAAAATTATTTATCAGAATTCTAAAAAAAATTCTATCAACATTCTTCTGTGAATGATTTTATGTAATCTCAATGAAAGAATCAATGTAGCAGGCCTGTTTCATTCAGTTCTTGCCTATGCTATAGCTATGGTGATGACTGTCAAACTTTGAGAACTAGAAAATGGGAATGCTCACATCACTGGATAGTGATGTTATTCTATATACTGGCAAGGAGTGGGTCAAAATGAAAGATGTTGTCAGCATGCTGAAAGGAAACATTAAGATTCATGATAAGCACCTGTTACCTGACTTGGGGTCTGCACCATCTCTGGTCATATGGTAGGTTTGTGACCAACTGCCTTAATGTCTTTCTTGGGCAAGTATATCTCTTACATGCCCCTGCAGTTCACAACTGAAGAAAAATGTTTGTGCAATACATGCTAAAGGACAAGAGATCTATAATTGACATTTCTAGCCTTCTCTTATTTCCTGCTACTCTTGTCCTGTATTCTTTGCTGTAATAAATCTTAGGGATGAGTATAACTTTATGTTAAGCCATGTGAGTCCTTCCAGCAAGTCACCAAAGAAATAGTTAGGACTGCCAAGAATTGCTGAGACAGCAGTTTTTTTGTTTTACATCTTTATTGGATTATATTTGCTCTAAAATGTTGTGTTTATAACAAAGTGAATCAGTTATACATATACATATGTTCCCATCTCTTCCCTCTTGCATTTCCCTCCCTCCCACTCTCCCTATCCCATCCCTATAGGTGGTCACAAAGCACTGAGCTCATCTCGCTGTGCTATACAGCTACTTCCCACTAGCTATCTATTTTACGTTTGGTAGTGTATATATGTCCATGCCACTCTCTCACTTTCTCATAGCTTACTCTTCCCCCTCCCAATATACTCAAGTCCATTCTCTAGTAGGTCTGTGTCTTTATTCATGTCTTACCCCTAGGTCATTCATGACATTTATTTTTTCTTAAATTCCATATATATGTGTTAGCATACAGTACTTGTCTTTCTCATTCTGACTTACTTCACTCTGTATGACAGACTCTAGGTCCATCCACCTCATTACAAATAGCTCAATTTTGTTTTTTTTATGGCTGAGTAATATTCCATTGTATATATGTGCCACATCTTCTTTATCCATTCATCCAATGATCGACACTAAGGTTGTTTCCATCTCTGGGCTATTGTAAATAGAGCTGCAATTAACATTTTGGTACATGACTCTTTGAATTATGGTTTTCTCAGAGTATATGCCCAGTAGTGGGATTGTTGGGTCATATGGTAGTTTTTTTCTAGTATTTAAAGGAACCTCCATACTGTTCTCCATAGTGGCTGTATCAGTTCACATTCCCACCAGCAGTGCAAGAGTGTTCCCTTTTCTCCACACCCTCTCCAGCATTTATTGTTTCTAGATATTTTGATGATGGCCATTGTGAACAGTCTGAGATGATATCTCATTGTAGTTTTGATTTGCATTTCTCTAGTGATTAATGAAGTTGAGCATTCTTTCATGTATTTGTTGGCACACTGTATATCTTCTTTGGAGAAATGTCTATGTGGGAGTTCTGCAAATTTTTGGATTGGGTTTTTTGCTTTTTGTTATTGAGCTGCATGAGCTGCTTATAAATTTTGGAGATTAATCCTTTGTCAGTTGCCTCATTTGCAAATACTTTCTCCCATTCTGAGGGTTGTCTTTTGGTCTTGTTTATGGTTTCCTTTGCTGTGCAAAAGCTTTGAAGTTTCATTAGGTCACATTTGTTTATTTTTATTTCCATTTCTCTAGGAGGTGGGTCAAAAAGGATCTTGCTGTGATTCATGTCATAGAGTATTCTACCTATGTTTTCCTCTAAGAGTTTGATAGTTTCTGGCCTTACATTTAGATCTTTAATCCATGTTGAACTTATTTTTCTGTATGGTGTTAGGGAGTGATCTAATCTCATATTTTTACATGTACCAGTCCAGTTTTCCCAGCACCACTTATTGAAGAGGCTGTCCTTCCTCCACTGTACATTCCTGCCTCCTTTATCAAAGATATGGTGACCATATGTGCATGGGTTTCTCTCTGGGCTTTCTGTCCTGTTCCATTGATCTATCTTTCTTTTTTTGTGCCAGTACCATACTGTCTTGATTACTGTAGCTTGGGAATATAGTCCGAGGTCAGGGAGCCTGACTCCTCCAGCTCCGTCTTTCGTTCTCAAGATTGCTTTGGCTATTTGGAGTCTTTTGTGTTTCCATACAAATTGTGAATTTTTTTGTTCTAGTTCTGTGCAAAATTCCAGTGGTAGTTTGAAAGGGATTGCATTGGATCTGTAGATTGCTTTGGGTAGTATAGTCATTTTCACAATGTTGATTCTTCCAATCTAAGAACATGGTATATCTCTCCATCTATTTGTATCATCTTTAATTTCTTTCATCAGTTTCTTGTAATTTTCTGCATACACGTCTTTTGTCTCCATAGGTAGGCTTATTCCTAGATATTTTATTCTTTTTGTTGCAATGATAAATGGGAGATTTTTCGAGATTTCACTTTCAGATTTTTCATCATTAGTGTATAGGAAGGCCAGAGATTTCTGTTCATTAACTTTGTATCCTTCTACATTACCAAATTCATTGATTAGCTCTAGTAGTTTTCTGATAGCATCTCTAGGATTCTCTATATATAATATCATGTCATCTGCAAACAGTGACAGGTTTACTTCTTCTTTTCGGATTTGGATTACTTTTATTTCCTTTTCTTCTCTGATTGCAGTGGCTAAAACTTCCAAAACTATGTTGAATAAGAGTGGTGAGAGTGGGCAACCATGTCTTGTTCCTGATCTTAGTGGAAATGCTTTCAGTTTTTCACCATTGAGGATGACGTTGGCTGTGGGTTTGTCATATATGGCCTTAATTATATTGAGGAAAGTTCCCTCTATGCCTACTTTCTGCAGAGTTTTTATCATAAATTGGTGTTGAATTTTGTTGAAAGCTTTCTCTGCATCTATTGAGATGATCATATGGTTTTTCTCCTTCAATTTATTAATATGGCTTATCACATTGATAGATTTGCATATATTGAAGAATCCTTGCATTCCTGGAATAAACCCCACTTGATCATGGTGTATGATCCTTTTAATGTGCTGTTGGATTCTGTTTGCTAGTATTTTGTTGAGGATTTTTGCATCTATGTTCATCAGTGATATTGGCCTGTAGTTTTCTTTCTTTGTGACATCCTTGTCTGGTTTTCATATCAGGGCTTTGGTGGCCTTGTAAAATGAGTTTTGGAGTTTTCCTCTCTCTGCTATATTATGGAAGAGTTTAGAAAGATAGGTGTTAGCTCTTCTCTAAATGTTTGATAGAATTTGCCTGTGAAGCCACCTGGTCATGGACTTTTGTTTGTTGGAAGATTTTTAATCACAGTTTCAATTCAGTGCTTTTGATTGGTCTGTTCATATTTTCTATTTCTTCCTGATTCAGTCTTAGCAGGTTGTGCATTTCTAAGAATTTGTCCATTTCTTCCAGGTTGTCCATTTTGTTGGCATAGAGTTGCTTGTAGTAACCTCTCATAATCTTTTGTATTTCTCCAGTGTCAGTTGTTACTTCTCCTTTTTCATTTCTAATTCTATTGATTTGAGTCTTCTCCCTATTTTTCTTGATGAGTCTGGCTAATGGTTTATCAATTTTCTTTATCTTCTCAAAGAATGAGCTTTTAGTTTTATTGATCTTTGCTATTGTTTCCTTCATTTCTTTTTCATTTATTTCTGATCTGATCTTTATGATTTCTCTCGTTCTGCTATCATTGTGGGTTTTTTGTTCTTCTTTCTCTAATTGCTTTAGGTGCAAGGTTCAGTTGTTTATTCAAGATGTTTCCTGTTTCTTAATGTACGATTGTATTGCAATAAAATTCCCTCTTAGAACTGCTTTTGCTGCATCGAATAGGTTTTGGGTCATTGTGTCTCCATTGTCATTTGTTCCTAGGTATTTTTTTATTTCCTCTTTGATTTCTTCACCGATCACTTCGTTATTAAGTAGTGTATTGTTCAGCCTCCATGTGTTTGTATTTTTTACAGATCTTTTCCTGTAATTGATATCTAGTCTCATAGCACTGTGGTCAGAAAAGATACTTGACACAATTTCAATCTTCTTAAATTTACCAAGGCTTGACTTGTGAAACAAGATATGATCCATCCTGGAGAATGTTCCATGAGCACTTGAGAGAAATGTGTATTCTGTTGTTTTTGGGTGGAATGTCCTATAAATATCAATTAAGTCCATCTTGTTTAATGTATCATTTAAAGCTCGTGTTTCCTTACTTATTGTCATTTTGGATGATCTGTCTGCTGGTGAAAGTAGGGTGTTAAAATCCCCTACTATGAGTGTGTTACTGTCAATTTCCCCTTTTATGGATGTTGGTATTTGCCTTATGTAATGAGGTGCTCATATGTTGGATGCATAAATATTTACAATTGTTATATCTTCTTCTTGGATCAATCCCTTGATCATTATGTAGTGTCCTTTTTTGTCTCTTCTAATAGTCTTTATTTTAAAGTTTATTTTGTCTGATTTGAGAATTTCTACTCCAGCTTTCTAGTTTCCATTTGCATGGAATATCATTTTCCATCCCCTTACTTTCAGTCTGTATGTGTCCCAGGTCTGAATTGGGTCTCTTGTAGACAGCATATATATGGGTCTTGTTTTTCTATGCATTCAGCCAATCTGTGTCTTTTGGTGGGAGCATTTAATCCATTTACATTTAAGGTAATTAGCGATATGTATGTTCCTATTCCAATTTTCTTAATTGTTTTGGGCTCATTATTGTAGGTCTTTTCTTTCTCTTATGTTTCTTGCCTAGAGAAGTTCCTTTAGCATTTGTTGTAAAGCTGGTTTGGTGGTGCTGAACTCTCTCAGCTTTTGCTTGTCTGTAAAGGTTTTAATTTCTCCATCAAATCTGAAGGAGATCCTTGCTGGGTAGATTAATCTTGGTTGCAGGTTTTTGTCCTTCATCACTTCAAATATTTCCTGTCAGTCCCTTCTGGCTTGCAGAGTTTCTGCTGAAAGATCAGCTGTTAACCTTATGGGGATTCCCTTGTGTGATATTTGTTGTTTTTCCCTTGCTGCTTTTAATATGTTTTCTTTGTATTTAATTTTTGACAGTTTGATTAATATGTGTCTTGGTGTATTCCTCCTTGGATTTATCCTATATGGGACTCTCTGTGCTTCCTGGACTTGTTTAACTATTTCCTTTCCCATATTATGGAAATTTTCAACTATAATCTCTTCAAATATTTTCTCAGTCCCTTTATCTCTTCTTCTTCTGGAACCCCTATAATTAGGATGTTGGTGCATTTAATATTGTCCCTGAAGTTTCTGAGACTGTCCTCAGTTGTTTTCATTCTTTTTTCTTTATTCTGCTCTGCAGTAGTTATTTCCACTATTTTATCTTCCAGATCACTTATCTGTTCTTCTGCCTCAGTTATTCTGCTATTGATCCCTTCTAGAGTATTTTTAATTTCATTTATTGTGTTGTTCATCGTTGTTTGTTTCCTCTTTGGGTCCTTGTTAAATGTTTCTTGCATTTTGTTTATTCTATTTCCAAGATTTTGGATCATCTTTACTATCATTATTCTGAATTATTTTTCAGGTAGACTGCCTATTTCCTCTTCATTTGTTAGGTCTGGTGTGTTTTTACCTTGCTCCTTCATCTGTTGTGTGTTTTTCTGTCTTCTCATTTTGCTTATCTTACTGAGTTTGGGGTCTCCTTTATGCGGGCTGCAGGTTCATAGTTCCCATTGTTTTTGGTGTCTGTCCCCTGTGGCTAAAGTTGGTTCAGTGGGTTGTGTAGGCTTCCTGGTGGAGGAGACTAGTGCCTGTGTTCTGGTGGATGAGGTTGGATCTTGTCTTTCTTGTGGGCAGGTCCACTTCTGGTGGTGTGTTTTGGGGTGTCTGTGGACTTATTATGAATTTAGGCAGCCTATCTGCTAATGCATGGGGTTGTGTTCCTGTCTTGCTAGTTGTATGGCATAGGGTGTCCAGCACTGAAGCTTGCTGGTCATTGAGTGAAGCTGGGTGCTGCTGTTGAGATGGAGATCTCTGGGAGATTTTCTCCATTTGATATTATGTGGAGCTGGGAGGTCTTTTGTGGACCAGTGTCCTGAAGTTGGCTCTCCCACCTCAGAGACACAGCATTACTCCTTGCAGCACTGAGAGCCTTTCATCCAAATGGCTCAGAAAAAAAAAGGGAGAAAAGGTAGTACAAAAGAAAGAAAGAAAGAAAGAAAGAAAGAAAGAAAGAAAGAAAGAAAGAGAGAGAGAAAGAGAGAGAGAGAGAAAGAGAGAGAGAGAGAAAGAAAGAAAGAAAAAGAAAGAAAGAAAGGAGGGAGGGAGGGAGGAAAGAAGGAAAGAATGAAGGAGGGAAGGAAGAAAAAAGAAAGAAAAAAAGAAGATAAAGTAAAATAAAGTAAGATAAAATATAATAATGTTATTAAAATAAAAAATAATTCTTAAAAAAAAAAAAAAACGACGGATAGAACCCTCGACAAATGGAGGAAGCAAAGCTATAGAGACAAAATCTCACACAGAAGCATACACATACACACTCACAAAAAGAGGAAAAGGAGAAAAAATCATAAATCTTGCTCTCAATGTCCACCTCCTCAATTTGGGATGATTCATTGTCTATTCATGTATTCCACAGATGCAGGGTACATCAAGTTGATTGTGGAGCTTTAATTCGCTGCTTCTGAGGCTGCTGGGAGAGAGCTCTCTTTCTTTTCTTTGTTCTCACAGCTCCCAGGGCTCAGCTTTTGATTTGGCCCCGCCTCTGCGTGTAGGTCGCCAGAGGCCCTCTGTTCTTCACTCAGACAGGACGGGGTTAAAGGAGCAGCTGCTTCGGGGACTCTGGCTCACTCAGGCCAGGGGCACGGAGGGGTATGGAGTGTTGGGCGAGCCTGCAGCAGCAGAGGCCATAGTGACGTTGCACCAGGCTGAGGCGTGCCAGTGTTGCGTTCTCCCGGGGACGCTGTCCCTGGATCCCGGGACCCTGGCAGTGGCGGGCTGCACAGGCTCCCTGGAAGGGGGGTGTGGATAGTGACCTGTGCTTGCACTCTGTCTTCTTGGTGGCGGCAGCAGCAGCCTTAGCATCTCATGCCCATCTCTGGGGTCCGCGCTTTTAACCGCGGCTCATGCCCGTCTCTGGAGCTCCTTTAAGCAGTGCTCTTAATCCCCTCTCCTCGCTCACGAGGAAACAAAGAGGGAAGAAAAAGTCTCTTGCCTCTTCGGCAGGTCCAGACTTTTCCCCGGACTCCCTCCCAGCTAGCCATGGTGCACTAACTCCCTGCAGGCTGTGTTCACGCCGCCAACCCCAGACCTCTCCTTGCCCTCTGACTGAAGCCTGAGCCTCAGCTCCCAGCCCCGCCTGCCCCGGCGGATGAGCAGACAAGCCTCTAGAGCTGGTGAGTGCCGGTCAGCACCAATCCTCTGTATGGGAATCTCTCCACTTTGCCCTCTGCACCCCTGTTTCTATGCTTTCCTCCCCGGCTCCGAAGCTTACCCCCTCTGCCACCCGCAGTCTTCGCCTGCGAAGGGGCTTCTAGTGTGTGGAAATCTTTCCTCCTTCACAGCTCCCTCACACTGGTGCAGGTTCCATCCCTATGCTTTTGTCTCTGTTCATTCTCTTTTCTTTTGCCCTACCCAGGTACGTGGGAACTTTCTTGCCTTTTGGGAGGTCTGAGGTCTTCTGCCAGTATTGAGTAGGTGTTCTGTAGGAGTTCTTCCACGTGTAGATGTATTTCTGATGTATCTGTGGGGAGGAAGGTGATCTCCACGTCTTACTCTTCCGCCATCTTCCCTTCCTTGGAGCAGCAATATATTTTTTTAATGCATACATTTCTTAATGCTTTATTGTAATTTCATGTGAATTGTTACTTTTAATTTTTCAAGACATCAACAAAAATAAGCATATTGAAATTTCTATAGTAATTATTACCATTTTCCTCTTTTTTTCTTTGTTTTACTTTTTCACTAAGTGAATCAGTCTCCCTTTTATCCTCTAACATTCATTTATAATGAATAAAAGTACTTTGAAATATATACATTTTGCCAAAGCTACTTTGAGTCTATTGCCATCTATGGAAAAATGATTAATTAGAACATTAGTGGACCAGTGTCATACTTTATATATCTTTTCCCAAGATATATATATAGTTAAAACAAGATGGGCTTAGAGTTGCTCAACCTGGAGTTTAACTCCATTCCTGTTTCTTTCTAACTGCGTCATTTGGATGAGTAATATAGACAAAATCATCTACCTCAAAAGTTGTCAGTATTAAATTCGACCGTGTATAAAATACTGCCCAAAATACAACATGCATGTAGACCACTAAGACAAAATGCTCATATTGTTTGTAAATTAAAAAGTTCTAAATAATGTATACCTCATGAAAGTATTGTAAATGGATTTTTAAATTTTATTTTTGGTTTTGAAATGTTTGCTATCATATTTTTAAAAGTTGCTTTTTACAAATTAACCTTGCATCCTATGACTTTGCTGAATCCATGTCTAGTAAGTGTTTATCCAGGTCTAGTAAGTGTTTATCAGTGCCTTAGGATTTTTCACATAAACAAATGTCTAGTACAATGTTGAATAGAAGTTGTGAGAATGAGACTCCTTGACTTCTGATCTTATCAAGAAAGAGTTCAATATTTCACAATTAAGTATAATGTTAACTATAGTTTTATCTTAAAATGCTCCCTTACCACATTGAAGAAGTTCCATCTCTTCCCTGTCCATGCAAAGTCGTTTTCAGGAATAGGTATTTAAGTTTTTCAGATGCCTTTTTGCATCTATTAGGAGGATCATAAGGTTTTTTTCTTTGTCTTGTTAATAGGGTGAATTACACTGATGGATTTTTTAGTGTTGATACAGCTTTCCATTCTTTAGATAAATCCTACTGGGGATAATGCATCATTGTTTTTTTATATATTGCTGCTGCAATTTATATGAAACTGCTTTTCTTTAGAATAAAACTGCTTCACAAGTATATTTTTTTTCTGATAGTTATATGTTGACTTCAAAGCTAGAAGTGACATCATTAGCTGTCATGTAGTCTCTCAGTTTATTTTCTTATCTTTTACAGCTTAAAGCCAACTGACTATCTTTCTTAGGAGGTGAATTAGTTTCTATTCCGGTAGCTTAAGAACTTCCTTTCACATCTGTAAAAAACTTTACTTTGAAATTGTTATGTTGATATTAGCAATTAAGTTCATTGCAAGTGCTATTTCAGACCAAATTATGGGCTTGGGATTTATGAAGATACCAATAGCTGAGTAATGTCACCTGGTAATATGGGTCTTTAAGAGTAGTGTTTGCCTTTTTCATTGAGATTGTGGTTTATTTGTGTACTCCATATTTTTCATTAAAAATAAAAATTATTTCTTGTGACCTGATGTATGTTAACATACTTTATTTCCATATTTTAATCAGTTTATTTGGCAAGCCAAATACTCTTAACTACTTATGAAAAAAACCATCTAATATTATTTTTCATTAATGATATAAGATTATAATCTCATGATTAAAAAAAATGTATCTATGGGTGCATTATTAACTTTCAAGGTTTAGATAATTTCCCTGGCATAGATAAAAGCAATGGATACATATTATACTTACCTACTGCTAAACTATGAGAAAGTATTTAAAGTGAAATTTTATGGAATATTCAGAAGAGGAAAGCATATTTAGACTTGGCATTTAGGAATAGCATAATGGGAATTGGCAGAGATGAGGAATGGGTGGAAAAAGGTCAGAAAAAGGAAAAGAGCTGACTTGAAGGCACAAAAGCAAGAAGGCATGGATATGTTTCACAGTTTCAAGGATCCCAATTTGCTTGCAGCACAAGAAGCATGGAAGAGAACAGTAGACTATAAAGGCTGAGAAGACACCCTGAGATTGGAATGTGTCAGACTAAATAATTTTGACTTTTCTTGGTAGGTCAGGAGGATACCTAAAATTTTTGTAACCTGGATAAGACAAAACATATCTGCTCTTTAAGAAGAATGAACTAGTAAAAGCATGTTTCCTAGGAATTGAAGACAGAATATACAAATTGACAATGGCCAGACCATATATGGAAATAGAACTCTGACCCACAATTGGCAGCAACCAACCCAGTGAGCCAACCAATTATCTACAGTAACAGACCCAGGAAGCCAACCTGCTATCTATAAGTCAGACTTCTAGGATGTCAGACTATTATGAAATCAGTTTAGGAAGCCAAAGAAAACCCCTCTAACAATTAACCCAAAATGACAAGGACTTGACAGTTTCCCTTTTTTTTTGTCCTGCTTCCAACTTAGGACCAACCTGAGAAAGCCCAATATACACTTCTAACCAATCACACAGGATGCTTCACTTCTAGTTATCCTCATATAGCTTCCCCATATCAACAGCATCCTTTCAAGGCATTTCTGAAACCTTCTTCTTTTTCCCACTATAAAGTTTTCCCACTCCTCTGCTTGCCTTTGAGTATCTGCCAACATGCAAGTGATGGTGGCTTATTTCTTTACTATTAAAAACTGAAAACATAGCTTCTGCTTGTTCTCATTTGGGTGTTCTTTATTTCCAATATTATATTAAAATTAAAGATTTTTTAAAAAATAACAGCTTTATTGAGACAGCATGCTTTTGTCCACTTAATATGAATTGGGTCTCTCAGTGAGCCAGACACTGTGTCAGGTAGTATGGATACAATAAGAAACGTGTAGATGTATTTCTGGTGTATCTGTGGGGAGGAAGGTGATCTCCGCGTCTTACACTTACCCTCAGAAAGCCTCCGTCTTGTGTGGGAAAGAAGCAAGTAAATATACATTACACTATTGTCAAAGACAAAACTGAGCCTGACACAAAATTAACACATAATAAAATAATAAAATTATGTTTATCCATAAACATCAAAGAACACATCCACCATCACTTTCATTTCAGTAGAGGTTAAGGGTATTAGAAAGGAGAGTAAATCTTATAGAGTAAAAAGAAGAAATATGGAAATGGCAAACAATCTATTAATGTGGAATGAGGAAGTGGAAGAGACTTAACGTGTAGCTGGCAGTCCTTGGTTGGCTGTGGGGGGGCAAACCAGCAGTCTGGGGACATTTTAGAAAAGGAAGTTCAGTGTTAGGGACTGAAGGTTTTCTGTAACTGACCATTTTCCTGTAACAAATCTAGTTACAGGAAATCGGAGTGCTTTCGTGCAGTCTGTCATAATGTCACGATGAGCTGGAAGTGATGGGAGGACTCCTATGGCAGGTAGTTTCTCACCACCATGTATTATATGCTAAGTCTCCAGTAGTTTTATAGAAAGAAATAATAAGAATTTAAGATAAAATAAGTTTAGTACTGCTAAGTGGGATTACAAAATGTTGAAACTCCAAAAGTGATCACTTCCAAAATACCTTAAAGACCAGAACATTTTTTTTGTGAGTTAAAAGTTTTTGTGTATGTCTATGTATGTGAACTGTTAAAGACAAACTGAGACATATTACAAATATTAAGAGTTTATTTGAGCAGAATTGATTCAAATTGGGCAGCACCCAGTCTAACAGGTAGAAAAGATCTCCAGGAGTTGAACAAAATGACAAACCTTTACAGTCATAAAGGAGCAGGAACAAGGAAGTTATACTAGGCAAAAAAAGTTGGTTTTTTATGCAGAATTACTTTCCTTTAGGGAACAGTAGAAGTCTATTAGACAGATTAAATAGCTAGTCCTGATCAGGCAATTCCTAATTGATTATTTTAAGATCTCATTTCTAGGAGAGCTGAAACTATAATAAAGTCTTGGTTTGGTGATGCAGGGCTTAGCATAATTGACTTCATTTTGGACTTATCTTGTTTTTAACAATTCCTCCCTTTTGATCAGACTCTCAGCCTGAGAGAAGTGATAAAAATTTAAGGCATTAGCGCTACTCCTAGGTGTGACTCTGGAGTTCTTGCAGATTTTTTGCTGAATCTCAGTCTGGTATTTACAAGTCATAATTTCAGGTTCACATTTTAAAAGTAGGTCATCCTCTTCATTCCTTTTCTGACATTCTAGTCTTAGAGAGATTACTTGCTTAGTGGTCAGTGGCTGAAAACATGCATGTATGTCTTTTAAGAGAAAACAGTACACCAGGGAGACTACTTTGATTATTACGAACAGGATAATTCCCAATGTCTAGGGCACTTCAGAGCCACGGTCCCTGAGACCCAAACTGATCAGAATCAAATGTTAAAAAAAGACCTCACTGAAGGAATCACTTTCTCAAGCCAAATGGATTGTTCAATGATCTTATGTTGCTGAGTCTCAACTTTCCCACAGAGGTTAATCCAAGTGCAGAAAGTGGTGTTGGCTATAGCACACCTCCTTGATCATCTAAAAGATGATCAAAAGCTATTCCTTTATCAAGAAAAATTCTGACCAGAGAGTCCAGGGATTTTTGGGAGGCAGCTATTGCTTTAGAAGCAGATTCTGCAATATTTTCAAGAGTAAGGAGACATTTCTGACTACAGCCCCATTTGCACTTACTTCTAACCAGGGGAGTAGGGATCTGAGAGTGGAAGCTAATTTTGACTCATGAATGCTTCCTGGAAATCCCCAATTGAGTCTATAACTTGGGGCTGGAAAGATGACAGTGGAGGCCAGGATATTTTTAAATTAGAGTATAGCTGGTTTAGAATATTATATTATTTTCAAGTATACTGCATAGTGATTCAATGCTTTTATAGATTATACAAATTTAAACTTATTACAAAATAATGGCTGTATTTCCCTGTACCACAAAAATATCCTTATTGCTTATCTATTTTATATATGGTAGCTTGTATCTCTTATTTCCATATCCCATCCTGTCCCTCCCTTTCTCCCCAATGGTAACCACTAGTTTGTTTTCTATCTGTGAGTCCATTTATGTTTTGTTATATAGATTAATTTTGAGATATCACCTCACACCTGTCACACCTGACTTTTGCTTTCATTGAAAAGTCTACAGATGACAAATATTGGAGAGGATGTGGTGAAAACGTAACAATTGTGTACTGTTGGTGAGAATATAAATTGGTGCAGTAACTATGGAAAAAGTATGGAGTTTCCACAAAAAAAAATTAAAAATAGAACTTTTGTATGATTTAGCAATTAAAGACCTGGGTGTATATTTGAAAAAAGTAAAAAACAAAACACTGTTTCATAAAGATACATGGAGGCACCTTCAAGATGGAGAGGGAGTAAGAGGTGGAGATCACCTTCCTCCCCACAAACACATCAAAACTACATCTACATGTGGAACAACTCCTACAGAACACCTACTGAATGCTGGCAGAAGATGTCAGACTTCCCAAAAGGCAAGTAACTGCCCACATCCATGGGTTGGGAAAAAAGGAAAAACAGAGACAAAAGAATAGGGATAGGACCATCACCTCTGGGAGGGAGCTGTGAAGGAGGAAAAGTTTCCACACACTAGGAAGCCCCTTCACTGGTGGAGAAGGGTGTGGGGGGAAGCTTCAGAGCTACAGAGGAGGGTGCAGCAACAGGGGTGCAGAGACCAAATTGGAAATATACCTGCACAGAGGATCTGTTCTGACCAGCACTCACCAGCCTGAGAGGTTTTTCTGCTCACCCGCTGGGGTGGGTGAGGGCTGGGAGCTGAGGATAAGGCTTCGGAGGTCAGATCCCAGGGAGAGGACTGGGGTTGGCTGCGTGAACACAACCTGAAGGGAGTTAGTGCACCACAGCTAGATGGGAAAGAGTCCGGGAAAAAGTCAGGAACTGCCTAAGAGACAAGAGACCATTGTTTCTGGGTGAATGAGGAGAAGGGATTCAGAGCACCACCTAAATGAGCTCCAGAGATAGGCGGGAGCCGTGGCTATCAGCGCAGACACCAGAGATGGGAATGAGATGCTAAGACTGCTGCTGCTGTCACCAAGAAGCGTGTGTGCAAGCACAGGTTACTATCCACACCTCCCCTTCCAGGAGCCTGTGCAGCCTGCCACTGCCAGGGTCCTATGATCCAGGGACAACTTCCCCGTGAAAACACATGGTGCTCCTCAGGTCGGTGTAACGTCACACCAGCCTCTGCCATCGCAGGCTCACCCGCATTCTGAACTCCTCCCTACCCCTTGTCTGAGTGAGCCAGAGCCCCTTAATCAGTTGCTACTTTAATCCTGTCCTGTCTAGGAGGGAAACAGACGCCCTGAGGCAACCTACAAGCAGAGGCAGTGTCAAATCCAAAGCTGAACCCTGGGAGCAGTGCAAACAAAGAAGAGAAATGGAAATTTCTCCCAGCAGCCTCAGGAGCAGTGGATTAGATCTCCACAGACAAGTTGATGTACCTTGCATCTCTGGAATACCTGAATAGACAATGAATCATCCCAAAATTGAGGCAGTGGACTTTGGGAGCAACTGTAGACTTGGGGTTTGCTCTCTGAATCTAATTCGTTTCTGGTTTCATGTTTATCTTAGTTTAGTATTTAGAGCTTAGTAGAATTGGTAGATTTGTTTATTGATTTGGTTGCTCTCTTCCTTATTATTTATATATATATTTTCCATTTTCCCTTTTTGTGAGTGTATATTTCTTTGTGTGATTTTTGTCTGTATACCTTTGCTTTTGCCATTTGTCCTAGGGTTCTCTCTGTCCATTTTTTCTTCTTTTTTTAGTGTAGTTTTTTAGTGCTTTTTAGCATTGGTGTATTTGCTTTTTGGTTTGGTTGCTGTCTTCTTTCTTTCTTTTTTTATTACTTTCTATTTTTAATAAATTTTTAAATTTAAAAACCTTTATGTATTTATTTATTTATCTTCTTTTTTTCTTTTATTTCCCCCCTTTTCTTCTGAGTCATGTGGCTGAGAGGGTCTTGGTGTTCTGGTCAAGTGTAAGGCCTGAGCCTCTGAAGTGGGAGAGCCAAGTTCAGGACATTGGTCCACCAGAGATGTCCCAGCTCCACATAATATCAAAAGGTGAAAGTTCTCCCAGAGATTTCCATCTTAATGCAAAGACCCAGTTCTACTCAACAACCAGCAAGCTACAGTGCTGGATACCCTATGCCAAACAATTAGCAAGACAGAAACACAAACTCACCCATTAGCAGAGAGGCTGACTAAAATCATAATAAGTCCACAGACACCCCAAAACACACCATGGGACATGGTTCTGCCCACCAGAAAGACAAGGTGTATCCTAATCCACCAGAACACAGGCACCAGCCCCCCCCACAAGGAAGCCTACACAACACACTGAACCAACCTTACCCACTGGGAGAAGAACACAAAAACAACAGGAACTGTGAATCTTCAGCCTGCAAAAAGGAGACCCCAAACAGAGTAAGTTAAGCCAAATGAGAAGACAAAGAAATACACAGCAAAGAAAGGAGCAAGCTGAAAACCCACCAGACCAAACAAATGAAGAGGAAATAGTCTACCTGAAAAAGAATTTAGAGTAATGATACTAAGGATGATCCAAAATCTTGAAAATAGAATGGAGAAAAATTTTTAAAAATGTTTAAAAAAGACCTAGAAGTACTAAACAACAAACAAACAATGATGAACAACACCATAAATGAAATTAAAAATTCTCTAGATGAATCAAAAGCAGAATAACTGAAGTGGAAGAAAAGATAAGTGACCTGGAAGATAAAATAGTGGAAATAGCTACTGCAGAGCAGAGTAAAGAAAAAAGAATGAAAAGAATTGAGGACACCCTTAGAGACTTCTGGGGCAACATTAAATGCACCAACATTCGAATTATAGGAGTCCAAGAAGAAGACAAAAAGAAAGGGACTCAGAAAATATTTGAAGTGATTAAGTTGAAAACTTCCCTAATATACGAAAGGAAGTAGACAATCAAGTCCAGGAAGCACAGAGCATCCCATACAGGATAAATCCAAGGAGAAACACACCAAGACACATATTATTCAAACTATCAAAAATTAAACACAAAGAAAAAATTTTAAAAGCAGCAAGGGAAAGGCAACACATAACATACAAGGGAATCCCCATAAGGTTATCAGCTGATCTTTCAGCAGAAACTCTGCAAGCCAGAGGGGAATGGCAGGACATATTTAAAGTGATAAAAGGGGAAAACATATAACCAAGATTACTCTACCCAACAAGGATCTTATTCAGATTTGATGGAGAAATTAAAACCTTTATAGACAAGCAGAAGCTAAGAGAATTCAGCACTACCAAAACAGCTTTACAACAAATGCAAAAGGAACTTCTCTAGACAGGAAATACGAGAGAAGGAAAAGATGTACAAAAACAAACCTAAAACAATTAAGAAAATGGTAATAGGAACATACATGTCGATAATTACCTTAAATGTAAATGGAGTAAATGTTCCATCCAAAAGACATAGACTGGCTGAATGGATACAAAAACAAGACACATATATATGCTGTCTAGAAGAGACCCACTTCAGACCTAGGGACACATACAGACTGAAAGTGAGGGGATGGAAAAAGGGGATGGAAAAAGATACTCCCTATAAATGGAAATCAAAAGAAACCTGGAGGAGCAATCCTCATACCAAACAAATCAGACTTTCAAATAAAGGCTATTACAAGAGACAAAGAGGGACACTACATAATGATCAAGGGATCAATCCAAGAAGATATAACCATTGTAAGTATTTATGCACCCAACAGAGGAGAACCTCAATACATAAGGCAACAGCTAACGGCCATAAAAGGGGAAATTGAGAGTAACACAATAATAGTAGGGGAGTTTAACACCCCACTTTCAACAATAGACAGATCATCAGAAATGAAAATAAATAAGGAAACACAAGCTTTAAGTGATACATTAAACAAGATGGACTTATTTAATATTTATAGGACATTCCTTCCAAAAACAACAAAATACACTTTCTTCTCAAGTGCTCATGGAATATTCTCCAGGATAGATTGTATCTTGGGTCACAAATCAAGCCTTTGTAAATTTAAGAAAATTGAAATTTTATCAAGTATCTATACTGACCAAAATGTTATGAGACTAGACATCAATTACAGGAAAGATAAAAGACTGTAAAACATACAAATGCATGGAGGCTAAAAAATACTCTACTAAATAACCAAGATGTCACTGAAGAAATCAAAGAGGAAATCAAAAAATACCTAGAAGCAAATGACAATGAAAACGCAATGACCCAAAACCTATGGGATGAAGCAAAAGCAGTTCTACGAGGGAAGATTATAGCAATACAATATGACTTCAAGAAAGAAGAATAATCTCAAAAAAAAAAAAACAAAAAACAACCTAACCTTACACCTAAAACAATTTGAGAAAGAAGCACAAAAAATCCCCAAAGTTAGCTGAGGGAAAGAAATCATGAATATC
This sequence comes from Aethalodelphis obliquidens, assembly GCF_003676395.1. NCBI lineage: Eukaryota > Metazoa > Chordata > Mammalia > Artiodactyla > Delphinidae > Aethalodelphis > Aethalodelphis obliquidens. Next base: position 2,933,898 of record NW_020838037.1, on the reverse strand, counting down.
AGATGAGAAATCAATGAAAAAAAGTAAAGGAAATGATAGCAAAGATCAATAAAACTAAAAGCTAGTTCTTTGAGAAGATAAACAAAATCGATAAACCATTAACAAGAACCATCAAGAAAAAAAGGGAGAAGACTCAAATCAATAGAATTAGAAATGAAAAAGGAGAAGTAACAACTGACAATGCAGAAATACAAAGGATCATGAGAGACTACTACAAGAAACTATATGCCAATAAAATGGACAACCTGGAAGAAATGGACAAATTCTTATAAAAGTACAACCTTCAGAGACTGAACCAGGAAGAAATAGATAATATAAACAGACCAGTCACAAGCACTGAAATTGAAACTGTGCTTAATAATTTCCAACAACAAAAACCCAGGACCAGATGGCTTCACAGGAGAATTCTGTCAAATATTTAGAGAACAGCTAACACTTATCCTTCTCAAACTCTTCCAAAATATAGCAGAGACAGGAACACCATGAAACTCATTCTATGAGGCTACCATCGCCCTGATACCAAAACTAGACAAAGATGTCACAAAAAAAGAAAACTACAGACCAATATCGCTAATGAACATAGATGAAAAAATCCTCAACAAAATACCAGCAAACAGAATACAACAGCACATAAAAGGTTCATGCACCACAATCAAGTGGGGTTTATCCCAAGAATGCAAGTATTCTTCAATATATGCAAATCAATGTGATAATCCATATAACAAATTGAAGGAGAAAAACCATCTCAGTATGATCATCTCAGTAGATGCAGAAAAAGCTTTTGACAAAATTCAACACCCATTTATGATAAACACCCCCCAGAAACAAGGCAGAGAGGGAATTTACCTAAAAATAATAAAGGCCATATATGACAAACCCACAGCCAACATCGTTCTCAATGGTGAAAGATTGAAACCATTTCCACTAAGATCAGGAATGACACAAGATTGCTACACTCACCACTGTTATTCAACATAGTTTTGGAAGTTTTACCCATAGAAATCTGAGAAGAAAAAGAAATAATAGGAATACAAATCAGAAAAGAAGAAGTAAAACTGTCACTGTTTGCAGATGACATGATACAATATGTAGAGAATCCTAAAGATGCTACTAGGAAACTACTAGAGCTAATCAACGAATTTAGTAAAGTAGCAGGATACAAAATTAATGCACAGAAATTTCTTGCATTCTCATACACTAATGATGAAAAAACTGAAAGAGAAATTAAGGAAACACTCACATTTACCACTGTAACAAAAAGAATAAAATACCTAGGAATAAACCTACCAATGGAGACAAAAGACCTTTATGCAGAAAACTGTAAGACACTGATGAAAGAAATCAAAGATGACACAAACAGATGGAGAGATATACCATGTTCTTGGATTGGAAGAATCAACATTGTGAAAATGACTATACTACCGAAAGCAATTTATAGATTCAGTGCAATCTCTGTCAAACTACCAGTGGAATTTTTCACAGAACTAGAGCAAAAAATTTCACAATTTGTATGGAAACACAAAAGACCTCGAATAGCCAAAATAAACTTGAGAATGAAAAACAGAGCTGGAGGAATCAGGCTCCCTGACTTCAGACTATACTACAAAGCTACAGTAATCAAGACAGTATGGTACTGGCACAAAAACTGAATTATAGATCAATGGAACAAGATAGAAAGCCCAGAGATAAACCCATGCACCTATGGTCAACTAATCTATGGCAAAGGAGGCAAGGATATACAATGGAGAAAAGGCAGTCTCTTCAATAAGTGGTGCTGGGAAAACTGGACAGCTACATGTAAAAGAACGAAATTAGAACACTCCCTAACTTGATACACAAAAATAAACTCAAAATGGATTAGAGACCTAAATGTAAGACCAGACACTATAAAACTCTTAGAGGAAAACATAGGAAGAACACTCTTTGACATAAATCATAGCAAGATCTTTTTTGATCCACCTCCTAGAGAAATGGAAATAAAAACAAAAATAAACAAATGGGCCCTAATGAAACTATGCTTTTTCAAAGGAAAGGAAACTACAGACAAGATGAAAAGATAATACTCAGAATGGGAGAAAATATTTGCAAATGAATCAGAAGAAAAAGGATTAATCTCCAAAATATATAAACAGCTCAAGCAGCTCAATATTAAAAACAACAAACACCCCAGTCAAAAAATGGGCAGAAGACCTAAATATACATTTCTCCAAAGAAGATATACAGATTGCCAACAAATACAAGAAAGGATGCTCAACATCACTAATCATTAGAGAAATGCAAATCAAAATTACAATGAGGTATCACCTCACACCAATCAGAATGGCCATTATCAAAAATTCTACAAAGAATAAATGCTGGAGAAGGTGTGGAGAAAAGGGAACCCTCTTGCAGTTTTGGTGTGAATGTAAATTGATACAGCTACTATGGAGAACAGTATGGAGGTTCCTTATAAAACTAAAAATATAACTACAGCACAACCCAGCAATCCCACTACTGGGCATATACCCTGAGAAAACCATAATTCATAAACAGACATACACCACAATGTTCATTGCAGCACTATTTACAATAGCCAGGACATGGAAGCAAACTAAGTGTCCATTGACAGATGAATAGATAAAGATGTGGCACATATAGACAATGGAATATTACTCAGCCATAAATGAAATTGAGTTATTTGTAGTGACACGGATGGGCCTTCATTTTGTCATACAGAGTGAAGTAAGTCAGAAAGAAAAACAAATACCTATGCTAACACATATATATGGAATCTAAAAAACAAAAACAAAAAAGAAAAGATTCTGAAGAACCTAGGGGTAGGACAGGAATAAAGACGCAAATGTAGAGAATGGACTTGAGGACATGCGGAGCGGGATGGGTAAGCTGGGGAGAAGTGAGAGAGTGGAATGGACATATATACAATACCAAATATAAAATAGAAAGCTAGTCAGAAGCAGCCGCATAACACAGGGAAAACAGCTCCGTGTTTTTTGTCTACCTAGAGGGGCAGGATAGGGAGGGTGGGAGAGAGATGCATGAGGGAGGATATATAGGAATATATGTATATGTATAGCTGATTCACTTTGTTATACAGCAGGAACTAACATACCATTGTAAGGCAATTATACTCCAATAAAGGTGTTAAAAAAAAAAGCAATATTCATTGTAAATCTCAATGCTAGAAATTATACACAATTAATTGTAAGTGTATGCTCAGAAAAAAAAGATACATGCATGTCTGTTGATACATGTGTTCATCAACCTATAAATAGATATAAAAGTTATTATACACACACACACACACACACACACACACACACACACACACACACTGGCATATTATTCAACCATAAAAAAGAATATTCTGCCATGTACAACTATGTGGATGGACCTTGAGGGTATTATGTTTAGTGAAGTAAGTCAGATAGAGAAATACAAATACTGTATGTTATCATTTACATGGGAAATTTAACTGTTTATAGACCACACAGGTGGTTTTATTGTGATTACCCTTGTCTTGTGCTCCTTTCTTTGTACCAAGGTTGCATTCCAAGTTCCCTGTGTTTGCACTTGTTAAACAGAGGTAGGAAAATGGACCTTCAGGATTAGAGAGGTTGACATAATAGAGAGAGGGCTGAGTTTCTTCCAGAGAAACTGAGACATTGGAAATCAGGGAGGATTTTGTGGTGAGCAGAACTACAGAATCACCAAAATCATGACAAATCCAACAGTCGTTTGGAGGTTGATTTACACACACACAATGTCCTTAAATATGTAAACAATGGCATTATCTTTCCAGGCCAGAGCAAGATAAAAGGTGAACTAAAGAATCATAAAGACCTTCATGGTATAAGTATTAGGAAAAATTTTTCAGAGAGGGAAAGAAGAATGGAAAGAAATATTCCTCCAACATCCTGAAAGGAAGCAGTCTACTTCAATGTGAGCCACTACTCTTCCTTGTCAATTTAACTTCGAGGTCTCCAGTATTTGCACAGGACCAGATGTCATGTGGAGCCTCCTTTAGTCGTAAAATATGCACCAAAGTTTCAACACCTTGTAATATGGCAGCAGTGTTGGTGACCAAGAGTACTTGGTAAGGTCCATTCTATGAATCTCACTTTTGTAAAAGCATCAGAGTAAAACAAAAACTGCCTGTAGATGACAAAAGACTTAAAAATGTCAATGGTTAAAGATCTAATGAGAGTTAATTATAATAGAATTGACAAGGAAATTGGGTTATTTCTGTGACATGTAACATTTTTTAAGATAGTAACTGGAATTATGACTGATAAAATACCAGGACATATCAGATTTTTAGGAATTTCATAAAATTTCTAGAACCCTTATATTAATAACATTTATCCATGCCAAAATAAGTAAGTAGGTTTGTCATCACATATTTGACAATGCTTTCCATGTAAGTTAACATACAGTAAGTTTAATTAGTTTAGCATCTCTCTTTTACAAGGTGAGAGGCAAATCCTTTGAGATTTTCCACAGGCCCTCAGGGAAACCTCAAAATAACCTTGAGGTCAAAAAGACTGACTTGGGGGCTTCCCTGGTGGGGTAGTGGTTGAGAGTCCGCCTGTCGATGCAAGGGGACATGGGTTCGTGCCCCGGTCTGGGAAGATCCCACATGCCGCGGAGCGGCTGAGCCTGTGAGTCATGGCTGCTGAGCCTGTGCGTCCGGAGCCTCTGCTCCACAACAAGAGAGGCCACAACAGTGAGAGGCCCATGTACCGCAAAAAAAAAAAAAAAAAAAAAAAAAAAGACTGACTTGGGGAAGTTGTCAAAGCATCAAAAGGTTTGAACATTTGACTAAATAGGATCATGGATTATTACTAAATAATACTTAATAATCTATTCAACCAAAGTGACAAAAGAAGATGTTAAAGGCAAATACAGAAGGTTACACAGTTTTGAACAAAACTTATCTCTCTTAATATTGAGAAGACTTGGTTTTCTTAAGTAATAATCAATGACCTGCTAATGACAAAGTGAAGTAGACTAAATTATTATTTTTTATTTTTATTTTTGACTAAATTATTTTGATAAGACATCCTTGCTTTTCATGTAAGTTTCCAAAAGGATTAAAAAAAAACAAAAAAATTACTTTTACAATCTCTTATCAAGAGCAGACCATTAGTCAAATAATACTTTGTCTTTTTAACAGAGAGAAAACCAATTCTATAATTCTTTCTTTAAAAACTTAAATAAATTCATTCCAATCTTAGCCAGCTTGACCATTCATAAAATTCCTTTCTACAAACCTTCTACAAACTTTTATACATACATTCAGATTTTGTCCTAGGACTTTTTTTCCTTTATCTTTCATTCTGTAACGACCAGTCATTTTGCTTTCCTTAACTACATTCTATACACAGTTGTTTTCTTTCTTTTTTTTTTAAATTAACTTTTATTGGAGTATAGTTGCTTTACAATGTTGTATTAGTTTCTGCTGTGTAGCAAAGTGAATCAGCTGTACGTATACATAAATCCCTTATTTTTTGGCTTTCCTTCCCATTTAGGTTACCACAGAGTATTGAATAGAGTTCCCTGTGCTATACAGTAGGTTCTCATTAGTTTTCTCTTTTATACATAGTAGAGTATATATGTCAATCTTAATTTCTGTAAATCATTATTTCTAAGTCATTTTCTTCATGTATATCAAGTGGGATTCTTAACTCTTAGATTTTTTTATTCCTAGTGAAAACTAAAAGCTAAGCAATTGTGGACTGTCTATTAAAACTAGTATTCTCTAGATTGGTAAATTTATAAATATATTTTCATAATTTCTAGTTGTATATTCTTTCTCATGGTAAGTTTTGAAATGTGACACAAGACACATTAACTGGTAAACTGAAATACCTTTAGGTCCGATGTAATAAGACAAAAGTAGATAAATTTGTGTTCAATAATTGTTTCAGTATTTTATGTTATTTGGAAATAATCTAGGTTTTTGATAAATATGCATCATTTAACCTACCTCAGTATAACTTTAAATTTTCAAGTTACTAAAAAAAACTTTTTTTGGAAGTCATTTTTAAGTAGACTTACTGTAAACACAATTGAGGTTTAAAAATTCATTTATATAGAAAAGTTCAAGATGGTACAGTTTGAGGACATGGAACTCAACTACCCCCAAGAACACAACAAAAATACATCTATATGTGGGAGAGTTTTAACTGGAGACTGGCAGAAAGACGCCTGTACAACCAAGGCTGTAAGAAAGATTCACACAGAATTGGGTGGAAAGGGAAGTGAAGAAATCAGGTTGGGACCTGTGCCCCTTGGAGGGGACTTAGAGGTAAAAGGAGATTACATGGACAGACAACCTCCCTGGGGGATGAGCAGTTTAAGTCACATATTGGGCACCCCAGTCTTATCTAACACAGGGAAGACTACCCCCCTTGGCTAGGTGGAGGGTTGAGGGGACTAATAGGAGGGCTGTGGGAAGCCTGGACTCCACTTGTGAGGAATGCATTCATACTTGCTTGCTCCTGAAGCAGGGCAGAGAGGGCAAATTGAGATGGCACATGTGGCTGGTCTGTTTCCCACAATTGCTCTGGTGTGTGGTCCAGTCTGAGTCAAGCAATTGCTCCAGCCCCATCTATGTCAAGATGCAGCTCCACACTGGGAAGACAGCTGCCCAAAATGGCATCTGAGCAGGATAGGGGCAGTTTATATACTGCTGCTTATACAGAAAGCACATCAGAAGTAGTACCAGTCTCCGTCTGAGGCTGGACTACCACAGCCCATGCCCCAACCCACCCTGAGAGCCCACACTGGCCCCACCTGCACTGTGGTGCAATTCCACATCAAAGAGAGGATGGCAGAGGCTGAGGGGAGAGATCAGCTGTTAGGGACATAGGAATCTCAGACCTGAAGGGGCATCTGAGCAGGGCAGGTGCAGTTATTACTGATGCTTACACAGGTACCACATCAGAAGCAATCCAGGTCTCTGACTCTGGTCATACTGGCAAAGCCTATGCTCAGACTCATGTCCAGTGACAACACCAGTTCCTCTTTCTCTAGGACCACTCCCCACAGGGGTGAGGGTGACAGTGCTGGGAGGGGGAGAGAGGACATACTTAAAGGGAATTGAGCCAATTTGCACCCAACACACAGGGCATCTGCTCCAGCACCATGGGACCTGACCTAACCCACAATAAGACAGACATAACTACTGAGCAGAGGAGAAGCACTGGCCCATACACAGCTCCAGTCCTAGCTACTACATCTCCAGCCCCACGTCCTAACAAGGTGATAGCTGCCTGTACATGCTGAGGAAAGATGTGACTATTGTTCACTTCAAATCCAGCTCTACTACCAAAGCTGTTGGACACACACATATATATATAATAATATATTATTAATAATATAAATAATATACTATAAATAATATAATAATATATAAATACACAGTAATATATAAATACATGATTATTTATATATTATTAATATTTTATATAATTGTATAAAATATATTCTAATAAATATATATAGATTATATTATATTGTTTATAATATAAACATATTATAATACATAATATAATATATAAATAAGTATATATAATATAAAATATCACATATCATATATCATATATTTATGTAATATTAAAAATATTGTTATTAATTTTATATAATATGCATTATATAATTAATAACATACAATATTGCTATATATATTATTGATATTACATATAATATTTAATTATATCTTAATTATATCATAGATAATATGTATTATACATTACATTATATTATATATTATATATTACATTACATTATATATATTATATTTCATTATGTATATTGTATATTACATTCATTATATACAATAATGTAATGTATTATTAATGTAATGTATTATTAATGTAATATATTATATAATGTAATTTATTATATAGTAATGAAATATTATAATTTACATGCAATATATATTTATATACTTCATATACTATATATAATTACATATTATACATTACATATAATATATAATGTATAATATATGCTATGTATAATATATTATGTAATATAAGAAACATATATATTATATATTATATGTTACGTACATGATATATTGTATATATCATATACATTATATAGTTAATTATTATAATTCTGATTATTATATTATATAATAAATTATATATAATATATATTGCATGTTATATTATATACATATATTATATATACATATTATATACATTATATAATATATATAATTATATATGTAAATATATATAATTATAATTATGTATTTATATATTGTATATTATAATACTATTTATTTATATATTGTATAATATAATACTATTTATTTATAATTATATATAATAATATAAAATTATATATACTATATAACTATAATATATAATATAGAATTATATAATATATTATAATTATACATAATTATATATGTGATTATATTATACAAAATATATTTTGTATAATATAAATATAATCATTATATATTATATTTATATTATTCTAATATATAATATAAATTACATATGATGTAAATATAATAAGCATATATTATGTTTATATTATTGTAATATATACTGTATATTTATATAATATAAATATAATATATAATATTTATATAAATATTATATATATATAAAACCAGAACTGAAGGATACAATAACTGAAGTGAAAAATACACTAGAAAGTATTAATAGCAGACTAGCTGGTACAGAAAAACACATAAGTCATCTGGAAAATAGAATAATGGAAACCACCCATTCAGAACAGCAAAATCAAAAACAAATTAGAAAATAAGGACAGTTAAATGGCCTCTGGGACAACGTTAAGCATATCAACATTTACATAATAACAATTCCACAAGGAGCAGAGAGAGAAAAGGGTCAAAAATATTTTTGATTAAATTATGGCTGGCAATTTCCCAAACATGATGAAGGAAACATATATCTTAGTGCAGCAAGCACAGAGGGTTTAAAACAAGATGAACCAAAATGGATCCACTCCACAGCATGTCATAATTAAAATGGCAAAAGTTAAAAATAAAAAGAGAATTCTAAAGACAGTAAGATAAAAATAGTTATTTTCAAGGGAGCTCCCATACGGTTATCAGCTGATTTTTTACAAAAAAGTTTGCAGGACAGAAGGGCGTGGCATGAAATATTCAAAGTGCTGAAAGGGAAAAACCTACTACCTAGGATATTAGACCCAGGAAAATTATAATTTAGAAATGAAGGAGAGATAAAGAACTCAGAAAGTTCTTTAGCAGAAACTAAATGAGTTCATCAATGTTAAATCTACTCTAAAAGAAATGTTAAAGGGTCTTCTCTAGGTGGAAAAGAAAAGTCTATAACAATAAGTAAAAATCTATAGGAAACAAAAAATTCAACTAATAAAGACAAATATATGGTAAAGGCTGAGGATCAGCCATTTAAACAAACTAGTACAAAGTTTAAAATTTAAAAAATATATATATATAAAATCAACCATAACTACAATAAACAGTAAAAGGCTAAACATGAAGATATAACCTATAACATCAAAAATACAAAAGTTGGGGGATGGGAGGGAAAAATGTAGATCTTTTAGAATGTGTTTGAACTTAAAGCACTACTTGTTTAAAACAAGTAGCTATAGTTATAGGTCAGCATATATGAACTGTGTGGTAACTACAAATCAAATATCTTTAATAGACACACAGAAACTAGAGAAAAAGGAACACAAGCATACCACTAAAGAGAATCATCAAACCACCAGAGAAGAGACTATAAGAAGAAGAAGTGTACAGAGATAAACTACAAAAACAACCAGAAAATGAATAATAAAATGACAATAAATACATACCTATCAATAACTACTTTAAATGTCAATGGACTCAATGTTCCAATCAAAAGACATAGAGTTGTGGATTGCATAAAAAAAGATAAACAAGAACAATCTATGTGCTGCTTATAAGAGACTCACTTCAGATATAAACACGTGCAGCCAGGCTTGTCAAGAGCAAAATGGAGAGGACCCCCCCCCAAAAAAAAAAAAAAGAAATAAAACAGGAAACATAATAACCAATACCACAGAGATAAAAAAAAACATAAGAGAATACTAAGAAGAGTGAAATGACAATAAACTGGACAACCTAGAACAAATGGATAAATTTCTAGGAACATACAAACTTTCAAGACTGAATCAGGAGGACATAGAAAATCTAAACATACTGATCACTTGTAGTGAAATTAAATTTTTAATTAAAAAAGCTCTCAGTAAAGAAAAGTCCAGGACCAGATGGCTTCACAGAGGAATTCTACCAAACATATAAAGAAGAGATTATACCTGTCCTTCTCAAGCTACTCAAAAAACTGAAGAGAATGGAACATTTCCAAATTCATTCTACAGGGCCACCATAAACCCGCTATTTTTCTTAAATCCTATAGTATGTTTTTGAAGTTGCTCCCGAGTTTATATGTATTGTAACTGATGATATAAACACAACTTCTACTTATCAGTTAGGGACCACTTTTTCAGGATGTTTAGCACATGTAGATCACTTATATTGGATGGAGACAACATATTACTTTCCCCCTGTACAATCACAATTGTTGTGGACTCAAATGCTAATCCCTACTTTACCTGTTCCTAAAGTTAGCTTACCACTTGAACCTCTAAAGAAAATATTACAGGAAACAAAGTTACTACAAAAATTTATAGGTAAATGTAACTGTACTTTGTTAGAACACTCTACTGTTACTACTATTGCAGCTAACAAATTAATGGATGTGGGAATTAATGTACAAAAACATAACTCTTATTCTTGGTGGGACTTTTTCTTTACTCAGTCCCCCAAGGCTCGAAAATTGTTCTCTACATTATTTAATCCACTGCTTGTATCTTTGATTTTATTGCTCCTTCTTACCATTTGGAATTGTCATTTATCCTACCATATCTGAAAAACTGCTCATGTTATATTGTCTTATTCTTACACTCTTCAGCGTAAATAATCATAGAGGCCAAATGTTGGGGAAGCTAGTAAAGTAGTCTTGTTCATGCTATGGAGGCGGCTCTAGGCCTCTCTGACTGGGCAAAGCTAGCTACTTGCCAAACTGCTGAGTTACATGCAGGCCTGTAGGGGTGGTGCAAGCACACCTTCTAAATCATTAGATAAGGTAGGGAGTAAGTCTGGGGACTTCTTGAATCCTGAGGGCCTGGCCAGCCTCCAAGGATCAGAGAACACTCCAAGACTTACGAGTTAAGACTAAGACAATAACCAGAGCTGCAAATCTGCATGTAGGCTGAAGGGTAGAGACACTGCCTGGGACCTTTTCCCAACTGGGACTCCAGATTGCTGTTCCAGGGGCTTCCCAGTGCTGCTTAGATCTGCATGTAGGTGCTTCCCCAATTCAATGCCACATAAACCTCTGTCTTTACTATTCTTCCTTAATTAGTTATATTCTTTTCTTAATTAATATACTGAATTTTTGTGCTAATTCAATAAACTCTAAGTTTTGCTAAAAAGAAAAAAAAACAAAAAAAAAAACAGAAAAAGACACTCAAAAGAAAAAAAGGAAAGAAAAGAAAGAAACAAATAAATAAATGAAAACTACAGGCCGATATCTCTGATTAATATAGACGAAAAAGTTTTCAACTAAATATTAGCAAACTGAATCCAACAATACATAAAAGGGATCAGACACCATGATCTAGTTGGATTCATTCAAGGACCACAAAAATGGTTCAATATTCACAAATCAATGGATGAGATACACCACATTAATGAAAGGAAGGATAAAAATCACATGATCATCTCAATAGACACAGAAAAAACATTTGACAAAATTTACCATCCTTGATGATAAAAACTCTCATCAAAGTTGTTTTAGAGGGAACATATCTCAACATAATAAAGGTCATTTATGACAAACCCACAGCTAACACACTTACTGGTGAAAAGCTGAAAGCCTTTCCTCTAAAATCAGGAAGAAGACAAGCAAGCCTACTCTTGCCCCTTCCTTTTAACATACTACAGGAAATCCTAGCCAGAGAAAACAGATAAGAAAAAGAAATAAAAGACATCCAAATTGGAGGGTAAATAATAAAATGGTCATTATTTGCAACTAACGTGATACCATATACAAAAATCACTATTAGAACTAATAAATGAATTCAGTAAATTTGCAGGATACAAATATCCTGCAAATATCCTTTTTGTTCACACTAAAAGTGAATTAACAGAAAGAAAAAGCAATAAATCTATTCCATTTAAAATCACATCAAAAAAGAATAAAATAGGGCTTCCCTGGTGGGGCAGTGTTTGAGAGTCCACCTGCCGATGCAGGGGACACAGGTTCGTGCTCCAGTCCAGGAAGATCCCACATGCCACGGAGCGGCTGGACCCATGGGCCATGGCCGCTGAGCCTGCACGTCTGGAGCCTGTGCTCTGCAACGGGAGAGGCCACAACAGTGAGAGGCCCGCGTACCAAAAAAAAAAAAAAAAAGAATAAAATACATAGGAATAAATTTAACCAAGAAATTGGAAAACCTACACTCTGAAAACTGTAAAACATTGATGAAGGAATTTGAAAATGTACAAAGAAATGGAAATATATCCCATGTTCTTGGACTGGAAGAATTAATATTAATATTGTTAAAATGTCCATACTACCAAGGCAATCTACAGATTCAATGCAATCCCTGCCAAAATACCCATGACATTTTTCACAGAAATAATCCTAAAATCTATATGGGACTGCAAAAGACCCCAAATTGCCAAAGCAATCTTGAGAAAAAAGAACAAAACTGGAAAAAAAAAGAACAAAACTGGAGGTATCGTGCTCCCGGACTTCAGACTATACTACAGGCTATAGTAATCATGACAGCATGGTACTGACACATAAACAGACACAGATCACTGGAACAGAATAGAGAGCCCAGAAGTAAACCCAGGCACTTGTGATCAGTTAATCTATGAAAAGGAGGCAAGAATATACAATGGAGAAAAGACAGTCTCTTCAAAATTGGTGCTGGGAAAACTGGACAGCTATATTCAAAAGAATGAGATTAGAACATTCCCTGACACCACATACAATGATAAACTCAAAATGGATTAAAGAAGTAAATGTAAGACCAGAAACCATAAAACTTTTAGAAGAAAACATAGGCAAAACACTCTTTGACATAAACCATAGCAATATTTTTCGAGTCTGTCTTCTAAGGCAAAAGAAATAAAAGCAAAAATAAACAAATGGGACCTAATTAAACTTAAAAACTTTTCACAGCAAAGGAAACTATCAACTAAAAGAAAAGACAATCTACTGAATGGGAGAAAATATTTGCAAATGGTATGACAGATTAAGGGGATAATATCCAAAATATATAAATATCTTGTACAACTCAATATCAAACAAACACACAACCCAATTAGAAATGGGCAGAAGTCCTGAATAGACATTGTTCCAAAAGAGACATACAGATGGCCAACTGGCACATGAGAAAATGCTCAGCATCATCTACTATGAGATATCTCCTAACACCTGTCAAAATGGCAATCATCGAAAAGTGTACAAATAGTGACTTCCCCAGTTGTCCAGTGGTTAAGACTCCATGCTCCAAATTCAGGTGGCCCAGGTTCCATCCCTGCTCAGGGTACTAGATCCCTCATGCTGCAACTAACACCTGGTGCAGCCAAATAAATAAATAAATATATTTTTTTAAGTGTACAAATAACAAATAAATTTTCAAAAAGTGTACACATAGGAAATGTTGGAGAAAATATGGATAAAAGGGAACCCTAGTACACTGTTTGGGGGAATGGGAATGTAAATTGGGGCAGCCACTATAGAAAATAGTATGGAGGTTTCTCAAAAAGCAATAGAACTACCTTATGTTCCAGCAATTCCACTGCTGGGCATATAACCAAGGAAAATAAAAACACTAACTCAAAAAGATACATTCACCCCAATGTCCATAGTACCATTATTTAACACACACACACACACACACACACACACACACACAAACACACTGGAATATTGCTCAGCCTTAAAATGTGAAATTCTGCTATTTGCAACAATGGGGACGTACCTAGAGGGTATTATGCTTAGTGAAATGTCAGACAGAGAAAGAGAAGTATTCTATGTTATCACTTACATGTGGAATCTAAAAAATAAAACCAATGAATGCATATTAAAAAAGAGAAACAGACTTACAGATATAGAGAAAAAAATAGTTGTTACCAAAGGGGATAGGGAGTGAGAAGGGACAAGATAAGTATATGGAATTAATAGACACAAAATATTGTGTACAAAATAAATAAGCAACAAGAATATATTGTAGAGCACAGGGAAATATAACCATTATTATGTAATAACTTTAAATGGAGTATAATCTAGAAAAATATTACTTCATTATGTTGTACACCTGAAACTAATATTGAAAGTCAATTATACTTTAAAAAATGTTCATTTATAAACTTTTACCTTACATCTTCTATTTGCTTGTTCTTAAGAATTATGTTTAGATTACTCACAAAATTTCATGAGATATTGAATAGTTCATTATCTTAATTATCTTTCTTGTTGACAGATTCTTTTTTTTTTTTTTTTTTGTGGTACGCGGGCCTCTCACTGTTGTGGCCTCTCCTGTTGCAGATCACAGGCTCCGGACGCGCAGGCTCAGCAGCCATGACTCACGGGCCCAGCCGCTCCGTGGCATGTGGGATCTTCCCGGACCGGGGCACGAACCCGCGTCCCCTGAATCGGCAAGTGGACTCTCAACCACTGCACCACCAGGGAAGCCCGACAGATTCTTAAGAGAGATAACATGAGCTTATTTGACTTTAAATAACCCTAGATAGAATAAAAGTGTTATATTTCATGCTGAAAACTGTAAAGACATGCCTATTTTAATTAAATCAACAAATTTAAACTAGCTTTTATTTACCAAAGATTACCTTAGATCATGTGAACTCAAAAAAATTTGGGTTAGTTTCTATATTTCTGAGTATATACTTATATAAACATGTGTTTGCCTTTAAGCCAATTTCATAGAGCTCTTTACAAACTAATTTTGGCAATACCATCAAGAGGTAGAAAAAAATCACACATTTATAACATACACAGACATATAGAAACATACAGGCAGATGCAAACAGAGATCATATAGCTTTTATCTAAAAATTTTAGCCACAAGACATGCACTATAATGCAAAACTCACTTGTTTATAAAAGAACAGTTGGAAATAGAATCAGGGACATAGAGAATAAACTGGTGGTTTCCAAGGAGGAGGGTGGTGGGAGAGGATTAGCTTGGCAGTTTGGGGTTAGCAGATGAAAACTGGTATATATAGAATGGATAAACAACAAGGTCCTACTGTATAGCACAGGGAATTATATCCAATATCCTGTGATAAACCATAATGGAAAAGAATATGAAAAAGAATATATATATATATATATATATATATATATATATATATAAAACTGTCACTTTGTACAGCAGTAATTAACACAACATTGTAATTCAACTATACTTCAATAAAAAATAAATTTAAAAAAAGGACTGTTGGAATCAAATTGTGTTTCTGGCACAATTTCTGACTAGATTTGTAAGACTAGTACAGTTGTTTTTAATTCTTCAGAAAATTAGGTTGCAGCCTGAATGGTTTCAAGAGGCTTCCCACGTAACCCCTGAGAGCCGGCAACAGTCAGTAGACCTCTGGCTACACAAAATGAGACATACAGGCAGATGCAAATGAGAAATCAATAGCTGTCCATGGAGAAGAAAGGATTGATGATCAATGGGTGCATGATAGCAAATTCACAAGTCACATTTCAGAGATCTAATTCTTACAAAAGTTTTTTTTGCCTGCCCATCTAAATTTGGAGAGGAAGGAACAACGTGAAATTTTAACTTTATCTCTCAACCAGGCACCATAGATAGAGATCTGGGAGAGCTGACTTTGGTAAGAATTCTCACCCTTTGCCAGCTTCTGCCAATTTTCCCAGGAACCCATCCGTAGGCTCTGGAGTAAGTGAGGTGTCCCAGAGTCTCATCCTGGTAACAAGAAACTGTACAGGAGGAAAACTAGTCTCCCTCTTCCCTTTATGGTGAGCGTGGCTGATATCTCTTTTTCTCTAGAGCACCCCATAAATGGATAACTTACCTAAGTTCATAGTTCTCCCCTGTGGCCACTGTCATTTGAGATTACCTTTGGTAAGTTTAACCTGCTTGTTCAACTTAAAACGCAATTTTATTCACCCAAGGCCTCACACTGGATCTAGTCCAGTTTTTAAGTTGGACCCAGTCCTACTCTAGTCAGTTTCCAGAATCAGTCAGGAGAAAGAAATGCTCGAACAAAGTCTAAAAGCTCAAAGCACAAAAAGCTGTGGAACTAAGATCTGAGAGGGACTTACATAGGACCTCCAGAGGCACCAAAAAAGCAGCGAGCTCAAGGGGCTCAACAGGTACCCATGTCTGGTTGCTTGGCGCTCCTGAGGGCCTTCTGGGGGGTTTCCTTCAGTTTTCCTCTTCTGACACCAGAACCGTGGAATGATAAACTGAGGCATATTTTTTTTTAATTAAGGGTTTATTTGAGCAGAAATCAATTCGAATAAAGCAGCATCCAATCTATTAGACAGAAAGGCACTCCAAGGAGCTGGACAAAATGAAATTTTATATGCAGAAGGGAGGATAAACAAGGAAGATATACTAGGCAAAAAAAAAGCGGGTTGGTTATTGCAAAGTTTCTTTCCTTTGCAGTAGATGGCAGGGGTCTATCAGATGGATTGTGTAACTAGTGCTGATCAGGCAATTCCTGATTGACTGGTTTAAGATTCCATTTCTGGGAGACCTGAAACTGTAATTAAGTCTCAGTTTGGTGATGAGGGGCTTACCAGAAGTGACTCCATTTTGAACCTGCTGTCTTGTTTTTAACAATACAATTTTTTTCAAGAACACAGCTAATTCATAAAGTAAGGCTGAAAAATGGCAGTCCATGACCTGAAGTTTTATTTATATTGGCTACTGCTTAAAAATTGAATGGTCATGCCATTAACAGGAATGTAAATACTATAGCTTGCCATAGTCACTAACATTGATAATTTCTTACTCCAATGTGTTTCATATATCCATGTTACCAGCTCACTTGCGAAGACACTGGCTTTTCAAGTGCTGGAGAAATATAATTAAAAATAAAATCTTCTCCCAACCTAGATATTCTCTCCACAGTTAGCAGAGAAAGAGAACGCTTTTATTATTCAATGAGCATTAAATCAAAATGTGATCTACGAGAATTCCCTGGCGGTCCGGTGGTGATTTCACCTCTGGGACCCAGGCTTGATCCCTGGTCTGGGAACTAAGATCCCACAAGCCACACGGTGCGCCACGCCCCCTCCCCCCACCAAAAGCGATATGCATCACAGGAGATCTGCTAAGAGATTGCAAAGACAGAAAGGAATCTCACCCCCTTAATAACCAAGCAGATACAACCGGTTTCCAAGATTAAAATAATAATAACCAGTCCTTAAGTTAGAGCACTTGACAGCACTTTTTGTCACACATACTTCATCCTAGTCTAACCTAGTAATCAATGACCATCTGTGTTAGCTTATTGACTTTATGCACAGGAAAGACAAGCCTTATATTTTATGACTTTATGACAGAGGTAGATTTTCAAATTGGAGCAAAGTGCCCAGGGAAGTTAGCCTCCTAACTTCCCACAGAAACTGGGAAATAGGGGTGCTATCTTCCTTAGTGTCTGAATTTCAAAAAGAAATCTCCTAGGTCCTTGAAACAATCATTCCTGGGTCATAAATCTGACAAAAGACCTATCTAGTTTCCAAAAGGATTTATATACATTTTAAAAAGAGGAGAAAGTACTTACAAGGGTAATTTTTCTAAAGTAAATAAGAAAAAGGAGCACAAAGAAGTCTCTTCCCTTATTTTCAACAGGGAGAATTAAACTCTTATTTTTTTGTTTTTATTTGTTCTTACACAAGGTTCACCTGAATGGGCTCCCCTAAACAAAGTAGCTTAAGAAAACATTTTTAAAATAGTGTTTTCTGTTTTTTTTTTTTTAAACTATGGCAATTACTGACATCTGTGAAATAATTCTAAAACTATATTTTTAGGAAATTAGCTTTTTAAAATGCAGATTCTAGGGGGCTTTGCTCATAGATACTGATTGTGAAGATCTGAAATTCAGTTCAAATATTTTCATTCTTATCAAACTCTCATCAGACTGTTCTGAGGGAAGTTATCCCATACCACTTCTTAAGGAACATCACCTAAGGCTAGGCAACCATTTTGAAAAAGTAATCTTGCATAATGACTTTCAAATTTGCTTAATAACCTTTGGATTACTGATTACCCTTAGGCCACTTGTTTATCTAATAAAATAAGCAATTTCTAATTATGCCTGGAGACACCTTTTTTCTTTTTGTAAAGAAGAGATAATTCCTGTTCCATAAAAGAATGATTGCCATGGCATCAGTAATTCAGAGCAACCCCTGTGAGTACCAGACTCATACAAAATACATTTTATAATGTAGCTGAAACATATTTTCAATCAGACATTATTTTTAAAAAAGAAATAAAAATATCTTCATTATTGTATTAATTTACAAGCCAAGAGGAAGACTAAAACTAATGAAAGTGGACTGTTTAATTTGAAATATATCTGCAACCTACTGCTATGTTAGGTACACAATAAGCTAGTCCCTGAATTTTTTTAGGTAATCAGCTGTCAGTTATTTTTTTTTATTTATTAACACCAGACTAGACCCTTAAGGCATGGCTAACTGTCCTCAACTTCAGCACTTCAGGCAATAAGTATCAAAACTACTAACATAATTATGATGATTAAAGTGTTCATTTTAAAATGATGACATTTATAATTAGCATAAGTGACAACAGCTTTTTTTAGTTATTTAAATTGTGCAGGAATAGTTTTAAAATCATCATAATCTGCATTGAAAAATTGTTAAAATATTTAATAAGATAAATAGTAAAAATAAAATATAAATAAGGTAAAGAGACAATGCTTTAATTTATCTCTTCAGGAGAAAAAAATTATTTTCTTCTTTAGAGCATGTTTTTTTTCAGTTGTTAATGTAGCATTAAAACCTTGGAAAATGGTCCTCAGTCATTCACTTAAAAAAAAACTTGTGGTAGTTACTTATTACAGAATTTAATGGGTTAGGGAAACGTTTCTATAATGCATATTGAGAAAAATAATTATTATTTCTTTTATTGGGGCAAAAGGCTACACTATAGTTTAATGAAAACATGATGCAGTTTCTGTAGGTCATGATTTTTTTTGCCAGCTAACGTCATTGTTTCTGTTTTCTATTCCCAATGCCAATCTCCTGCCCCCACTGTCCAATAGAACAAAACAAATCAAGAAATGTAATATTTTACTCCATCCTATCTTCCTTCAAGCTCTTCAAACTCTTTAGCCAGGGAACAAATTTTCAAACCCCCCCCCACACACACACAAAAGCTACCATTTAATTTCTATAGCCCTTTTTTTTTCTTTTTACTACTTTCTATCTTTCCAAACTATCCAAATCTAGACAATTCAATTATTTGTTTACTATTCTTTTCTCTCTTTTTTTGCCACTTTGTCTTTTGTTTTGTTTTCTTTTGCACTTTTTCCTGGAAGTCTCTCATGCATTCTTTATCTACCTCCTTCTCTTGATGTATGATCTTAACCTATCTTTCAAGTCCTAGGTAAATGCCAGCATTTCCTGGATGCTGTTACCTCTACAGCCAGAATGATCCTCTCTAAACTATAATTGCACCAAGTTTATATTATCTTTTCACACAATTATTCACCATATAATTTCTGAATGCCTGCTATATATGGGAAATGTTCTAGGAACCAGAAACCAGTGCTAAATAAGTTCAGTTATCTGACTTCAAAGAACACAAAGTTTCAAGTGGTAGTTTTCATAGACTGAAGTGTAGCCAAGTCTTTCCTTCAACTACTCTAAATGTAGGAACAGTGTCTTATCTATCTTTGCATCATTACAGCACTTTGCATGATATCAGGAATGTAGTAGGTAGATGATCAATAAAATGATCTTACTGTGTGGAGAAAATATGCTCTATTTTAGGAAGGTATATTTAAAAGTACAGGTGGCCCCTCTCATATATTTTCTCCCTGATATGGCTCCTTCTTGAGCTTTAGCCTGAACTCAGCCTCTATTATCAGAGGTTTTTAAGATACTGCAAAATTATTAGGAGATTTTAAAGAGTTGTTGGGGTGGGGTACTTTGAGAAGGTCTAGGGGAAGCTGGAGATCTAGTCGTTAAGAGAAATAGGCCTCTCACTGAATTTTCTGAAATATAAATCTGAACACCGCAGCCAAAATAAATTTTCTGAAATACAAATCTGAACACTCCATTTTCACTTTTACAACTATTTACAGACAATATTTCCTAAAATAAAACATAAACCAATTAACAAAACTGACCAGGTTGTGCATAATATAGACTGCTGAATTTTTCTATTTTATTTCTCCATTTGCCTCCATTTGTTTGGCTAATTCCTGCTTAGCTTTAGTAGTTCTGTTTTCTACCACAAACAACATTTCAATTTTCCTTTTGGGAACCATACTTACCCCATTCTCAACCACGTGGTCTGAGAGAAATTGCACCTGACTGGCTGAAGTCATCTGCATATCCATTCACCCTAGCCAAAGTGGTGACTTCAGGGACTACAGACATGTTACATAGGCCTAAACAAATAAACACATTTCTCCACTCTTCTTGCCACAGTGATTGATTCAGAGTAAGAGGTGAATCATATGACCTACACTGGTCCAAACAAAGTAAGCCTCATGACTTTTCCTGAGACTATTGAGATACTGGAGCTCTCTTGTTTTCTCAGCTTGACATTTCTTCAACTACAGGGAAAAGACTGGAGCTATGGGTTGGGAATGGGGTTAGGGAAAGAGTTGGGAATGGGGTTAGGGAAAGAATTGGGAAGGGAGAAACAGTATGTAGAGCCTGGGTGATGAATAGATCCAGAGCAAGTACAAATAGGAGACAGACAGGATGATGCCATTTAATTTCAGCATTCACCAATGGGTGAGGCTTCTCTACCCATTGACATTTTAGGCAATAGTTTACATTTTGATGCTCTTGTTGCCAATGTAGAATTTATGGAGTGGTAATAAAAAAGCATATAGGTCAACAATTTTATAATAGTTTAAAATATTATTTATATAACATACGCATAAGTACACTTATTTAAAATGTACAATTTTATGATTTAAATATATCTACGGAGTTTTTAACCATAATTACACTCAATTTTAGAACATTTTCATCACCATACAAAGAAACCCTGTACCCATTAACAGACAGTATACAATGGCCCCAAACTCTCCAACTCTGGGAAATCACTAATCTATTTTCTATCTCTATAGTTTCTCTATTCTGGATATTTTATATAAGTGGAAACATACAGGGGAGGAGCTTCAAGATGGTGGAAGAGTAAGAAGTGGAGATCAATTTCTCCCCACAAATACAACAGAAATAAAATTTACATGTGGAACAACTCCTACAGAACACCTACTTAATGCTGGAAGAAGACCTCAGACCTCCCAAAAGGCAAGAAACTCCCCACGTACCTGGGTAGGGCAAAAGAAAAAACAGACAAAAGAATAGGGACAGGACCAGCACCAGTGGGAGGGAGCTGTGAAGGAGGAAAGTTTTCCACACACTAGGAAACCCTTCACGAGCAGAGACTGCAGGAGGTGGAGGCGGAAGCTTTGAAGCCACGGAGGAGACCACAGCAACAGGGGTGTGGCAGGCAAAGCAGAGAGATTCCCGCACACAGGATTGGTACCAGCCAGCACTCACCAGCCCAAGAGGCTTGTCTGCTCACCTGCTTGGGCGGGTGGGGGCTGGGAGCTGAGGCTCCGGCTTCAGAGGTCAGATCCCAGGGAAGGACTGGTGTTGGCTGCCTAAACACAGCCTGAAGGGGGCTAGTGTGCCACAGCTAGCCGAGAAGGAATTCGGGAAAAGGTCTGGTACTGCCAAAGAGGCAAGAGACTTTTTCTTCCCTCTTAGTTTTGTGGTGCTCGAGGAGAGGGGATTCAGAGCACCAACTAAATGAGCTCCAGAAACGGGTACAAGCCGTGGCTATCAGCGCGGACACCAGAGACGGGCATGAGATGCTAAGGCTGCTGCTGCCGCCAACAAGAAGCCTGTGTGCAAGCACAGGTCACTATCCAAACTTCCCCTCCTGGGAGCCTGTGCAACCCGCAACTGCCAGGGTCCCATGATCCAGGGACCAATTCCCCGGGAGAACACATGGCGCACCTCATGCTGGTGCAACGACACGCTGGTCTCTGCCGCTGCAGGCTCACCCTGCACCCGTACCCCTCCCTCCCCCGGGCCTGAGTGAGCCACAGCCCCCTAATCAGCTGCTCCTTTAACCCCATCCTATCTGGGCAGGGAAGAGATGCCCTCAGGCGATCCATATGCAGAGCCGGGGACCAGATCCAAAGCTGAACCACAGGAGCTGTGTGAACAAAGAAGAGAAAGGGAAATTTCTCCCAGCAGCCTCAGGAGCAGCGGATTAAATTTCCACAATAAACTTAATGCACCCTGCACCTGTGGAATACATGAATAGACAATGAATCATCCCAAATTGAGGCCATGGACATTCGAGCAGCGATATATATATTTTTTCCTTTTTCTCTTTTTCTGAGTGTGTATATGCCTCTGTGTGCGATATTTTCTGTATAGCTTTGCTTTTACTATTTGTCCTAGGGTTCTGTCTGTCTCTTCTTTTTGTTTTTTGTTGTTTCTTTTTTTAGTATACTTTTTAGTTCTTGTTATATGTGGATTTTTTCTTTTCATCTTTATTGCAGTATAATTGCTTTACACTGGTGTGTTAGTTTCTGCTTTATAACAAAGTGAATCAGCCATACATATACATATATCTCCATATCTCTTCCCTCTTGAGTCTCCCTCCTTCCTACCCTCCATATTCCACAACTCTAGGTGGGAAAAAAAGCACTGAGCTTATCTCCTTGTGCTATGCAGCTGCTACCCACTAGCTATTGGTTTTACATTTGGTAGTGTATATATGCCCATGCTACTTTCTCACTTTCTCCCAGCTTACCATTCCACTCCCCCATCTCAAATCCATTCTCTAGTAGGGCTGCATCTTTATTCACGTACTGCACCTAGGTTCTTCATAACCATTTTTTTTTAAGATTCCATATATATGTGTTAGCATATGATATTTGTTTTTCTCTTTCTGACTTACTTCACTCTGTATGACAGACTCTAGGTCCATCCACCTCACTACAAATAACTCAATTTCCTTTCTTTTTATAGCTGACTAATATTCCATTGTATGTATGTGCCACATCTTCTTTATCCATTCATCTGTCGATGGACAATTAGGTTGCTTCCATGTCCTGACTATTGTAAATAGAACTGCAATGAACATTGTAGAACATGACCCTTTTTGAATTGTGGTTTTCTTAGGGTATATGCCCAGTAGTGGGATTGCTGGGTCACATGGTAGTTCTATTTTTAGCTTTTAAGGAACTTACATACAATTTTCCATAGAAGCTGTATCAATTTACATTCCCACCAACAATGCAAGAGGGTTCCCTTTCCTCCACACCCTCTCCAGGATTTATTGTTTGTAGATTTTTTGATGATGGTCATTCTGACTGGTGTGAGATAATATCTTATTGTAGTTTTGATTTGCATTTCTCTAATGATTGATGATGTTGAATATCCTTTTGTGTGTTTGTTGGCAATCTGTATATCTTCTTTGGAGAAATGTCTATTTAGGTCTTCTGCCCATTTTGGAATTTAGTTGTTTTGGTTTTTTTTAATATTGAGCTGCAACCTTGGTGCATTTGTTTTTTGGTTTGGTTGCTCTCTTCTTTCTTTCTTCTTTTTTAATTATATTAAAATTTTTTTAATAATTATTTTTTATTTTAATAACTTTATTTTTCTTTCTTTCTTTCTTCTTTCTTTCTTTCTTTCTTTCTTTCTTTCTTTCTTTCTTTCTTTCTTTCTTTCTTTCTTTCTTTCTTTTTCACTTTTATTCTGAGCTGTGTGGATGACAGGGTCTTCGTGCTCCAGTCGGGTGTCAGGGCTGTGGCTTTTATGTGGGAGAGCCAAGTTCAGGACATTGGTGCACCAGAGACCTCCCAGCAATATGGGAGGTCTCCCAACAAAAATCTCCCAGAGATCTCCAACTCAATGCCAAGACCCAGCTCCACTCAATGACCAGCAAGCAACACTGCTGGACACCCTATGCCGAACAACAAGCAAGACAAGAAGACAAACCCACTCATTAGCAGAGAGGCTGCCCAAAATCATAATAAGGCCACAGACACCCCAAAACACACCACCAGATGTGGACCTGCCCAACAAAAAGACAAGATCCAGCCTCATCCACCAGAACACAGGTACTAGTCTCCTCCACCAGGAAGCCTACACAACCCACTGAAACAACCTTAGCCACTGGGGGCAGACACCAAAAACAATGGGAACTTCAAACCTGTAGCCTGTGCAAAGGAGACCCCAAATACAGTAAGCTAAGCAAAATGAGAAGACAGAGAAACACACAGCAGTTGACGAGCAAGGTAAAAACCCACCAGACCAAACAAATAAAGAGGAAATAGGCAGTCTACCTGAAAAAGTATTCAGGATAAAAATAGTAAAGATGACCCAAAATCTTGGAAATAGAATGGAGAAAATAAAAGAAACTTTTAACAAGGACCTAAGAACTAAAGAGCGAACAATGATGAACTGCACAATAAATAAAATTAAAAATTCTCTAAAAGGAATCAATAGCAGAATAACTGAGGCAGAAAAATGGAGAAGTGACCTGCAAGATAAAATAGTGGAAATAGATACTGCAGAGCAGAAAAAGGAAAAAATGATGAAAAGAATTGAGGACAGTCTCAGAGACCTCTGGGACAACATTAAATGCACCAAAGTTTGAACTGATCACAAGAGGAAAAGAAAGGGACTGAGAAAATATTAGAAGAGATTATAGTTGAAAACTTCCCTAATATGGGAAAGGAAATAGTTAATCAAGTCCAGGAAGCACAGAGAGTCCCATAAAGATAAAACCAAGGAGAAAAACGCCAAGACACATATTAATCAAACTATCAAAAATTAAATACAAAGAAAAAATATGAAGGGCAGCAAGGAAAAAACAACAAATGACATACAAGGGAATCCCCATAAATTAACAGCTAATGTTTCAGCAGAAACTCTACAAGCCAGAAGGGAGTAACAGGACATATTTAAAGGATGAAAGGGAAAAACCTACAACCAAGATTACTCTACCCAGCTAGGATCTCATTCAGATTTGATGGATAAAATAATAGCCTTACAGACAAGCAAAAGCTAAGAGAATTCAGCACCACCAAACCAGCTTTCCAACAAATGGTAAAGGAACTTCTCTATGCAAGAAACACTAGAGAAGGAAAAGACCTACAATAACAAAACCAACACAATTAAGAAAATGGGAATAGGAACATACATATTGATAACTACCTTAAATGTAAATGGATTAAATGCTCCAACAAAATGACATAGACTGGCTGAATGGATAGAAAACTAAGACCTGTATATACGCTCTCTACAAGAGACCAACTTCAGACCTAGGGACACATAGACTGAAAGTCATGGGATGGAAAAAGATATTCCATGCCAATGGAAATCAAAAGAAAGCTGGAGTAGGCATTCTCATATCAGAAAAAAAATAGACTTTAAAATAAAAACTATTACAAGAGACAAAGAAGGACACTACATAATGACCAAGGGATCAATCCAAGAGGAAGATATAACCATTGTAAATATTTATGCACCCAACATAGGAGCACCTCAATACATAAGGCAAACACTAACAGCCAAAAAACAGGAAAATGACAGTAACACGATCGTAGTAGGGGACTTTAACACCTCACTTTCACCATTAGACAGATCATCCAAAATAAATATAAATAAGGAAACACGAGCTTTAAATGATACATTAACCAAGATGGATTAATTGATATTTACAGGACATTACATCCAAAACAATAGAATACAATTTCTTTTCCAGTGCTCATGGCACATTCACCAGGACACATCATATCTTGCATCACAAATCAAGCCTTGGTATATTTAATAAAATTGAAATCATAATAAGTATCTTTTCTGACCACAGTGTTATGAGACTAGATATGAATTACAGGAAAATATCTGTAAAAAATACAAATACAAGGAAGCTAAACAATACATTACTTAATAACCAAGTGATCAGTGAAGAAACCAAAGAGGAAATCAAAAAAATACCTAGAAACAAATGACAGTGAAAACACAATGACCCAAAACCTATGGGATGCAGCAAAAGCAGTTCTAAGAGGGAAGTTTAAAGCAATACAATCCTACCTTAAGAAACAAGAAACATCTCAAATAAACAACCTAAACTTATACCTAAAGCAATTAGAGAGAGAAATACACAAAAAAACCCAAAGTTAGCAGGAGGAAAGTAACCATAAAAGTCAGACTAGAAATAGCTGAAAAAGAAATGAAGGAAGCCATAGCAAAGATCAATAAAATTAAAAAAATGGTTCTTTGAGAAGATAAACAAAATTTATAAACTATTAGCCAGACTCATCAAAGAAAAAAGGGAGAAGACTCCAATCAATAGAATTAGAAATGAAAAAGGAGAAGTAACAACTGACACTGCAGAAATACAAAGGATCATGAGAGATGACTACAAGCAACTCTATGCCAATAAAATGGACAACCAGGGAAGAAATGGACAAATTCTTAGAAAAGCACAACCTTCCGAGACTGAACCAGGAAACAATAGAAAATATAAACAGAACAATCACAAGTAATGAAATTGAAACTGTGATTAAAAATCTTCCAACAAAAAAAGCCCAGGACCAGATGGCTTCACAGACAAATTCTATCAAACATTTAAAGAAGAGTTAACACCTATCCTTCTCAAACTCTTTCAAAATGTAGCAGAGAGAAGAACATTTCCAAACTCATTCTGCAAGGCTACCGTCACCCTGATACACCCAGACTAAGGTGTCACAAAGAAAGGAAACTCCAGGCCAATATCACTGATGAGCATAGATGCAAAAATCCTCAACAAAATACTAGCAAACAGAATCCAACAGCACATTAAAAGGATAATACACCATGATCAAGTGGGGTTTATCTCAGTAATGCAAGTATTCTTCAATATACTCAAACCAATATGATACACCATATTAACAAATTGAAGAATAAAAACCATATGATCACCTCAATAGATGCAGAAAAAGCTTTTGACAAAATTCAACACGCACATATGATAAAAACCCTCCAGAAAGTAGGCATAGAGGGAACCTACCTCAACATAATAAAGGCCATATATGACAAACCCACAGCCAACATTGTCCTCAATAGGGAAAAACTGAAACCATTTCCACTAAGATCAAGAACACGAAAAGGTTGCCCACTCTCACTGCTATTCTTCAACATAGCTTTGGAAGTTTTAGCCACAGCAGTCAGAGATGAAAAAGAAATAAAATAATACAAATTGGAAAATAAGAAGTAAAGCTGTCACTGTTTGCAGATGAAATGACACTATACATAGAGAATCCTAAAGATGCCACCATAAAACTACTAGAAGTAATCAATGAATTTGGTAAAGTAGCAAGATACAAAATTAAGGCACAGAAATCTCTTGCATTCCTATACACTAATGATGAAAAAACTGAAAGAGAAATTAAGGAAATATTCCCATTTACCACTGCAGCAAAAAGAATAAAATACCTAGGAATAAACCTACCTAAGGAGACAAAAGACCTGCATGCATAAAAATATAAGACACTGTTGAAAGAAATTAAAGATGATATGAACAGATGGAGAGATATACCATGTTCTTGGATTGGAAGAATCAACATTGTGAAAATGACTATACTACCCAAAACAATCTACAGATTCAATATAATCCCTATTAAACTACCACTGGCGTTTTTCACAGAGCTAGAACAAAAAATTTCACAATTTGTATGGAAATAAAAAGATCCCGAATAACCAAAGCAATCTTTAGAAAGAAAAATGGAGCTAGAGGAATCAGGGTCTCTGACTTTAGACTATCCTACAAAGCTACGGTAATCAAGACAGTAATGTACTGGCACAAAAACAGAAATACAGATCAATGGAAGAGGGTAGAAAGCCAAGAGATAAACCCACGCACATATGGTCACCCTATTTTTGATAAATGAGGCAAGATTATACAATGGAGAAAAGACATCCTCTTCAATAAGTGGTGCTGGGAAAACTGGACAGGTACATGTAAAAGAGTGAAATTAGAACACTCCCTAATACCATACACAAAAATAAACTCAAAATGGATTAAAGACCTAAATGTAATGCCAGACACTCTAAAACTCTTAGAGGAAAAAGGCAGAACACTCTATGACATACATCACAGCAAAATCCTCTTTGACCCACCTCCTAGAGAAATGGAAAGAAAAACAAAAATAAACAAATGGGACCTAATGAAACTTAAAATCTTTTGCACAGCAAAGGAAACCATAAACAAGATGAAAAGAGAACCCTCAGAATGGGAGAAAATGTTTGCAAATAAAGCAACTGACAAAGAATTATTCTTCAAAATTTACAAACAGCTAATGCAGCTCAATATCACAAAAACAAACAAGCTAATCCAAAAGTGAGCAGAAGACCAAATAGACATTTCTTCAAAGAAGATATACAGATGTCCAACAAACACATGAAAGAATGCTCAACATGGCTAATCATTAGAGAAATGCAAATCAAAACTACAATGAGGTATCACCTCACACTAGGCAGAATGGCCATCCTCAAAAAGTCTACAAACAATAAATGCTGGAGAGGTTGTGGAGAAAAGGGAACCCTCTTGCACTGTTGGTGGGAATGTAAATTGATACAGCGACTATGGAAAACAGTATGTAAGTTCCCTAAAAGCTAAATTAGAATTACCACATGACCCAGAAATCCCACTACTGGGCATATACCCTGAGAAAACCATAATTCAAAAAGGTTCATGTACCACAATGTTCATTGCAGCTCTATTTACAATAGCCAGGACATGGAGGCAACCTAATTGTCCATCAACAGATGAATGGGTAAAGAAGATGTGGCACATATATACAATGGAATATTACTCAATCATAAAAAGAAAGGAAATTGAGTTATTTGTAGTGAGGTGGATGGACCTAGAGTCTGTCATACAGAGTGAAGTAAGTCAGAAAGAGAAAGACAAATACCATATGCTAACACATACATATGGAATCTAAGGAAAAAAAATGGTTATGAAGAACCTATGGGCAGGACGGGAATAAAGATGCAGACTTACTAGAGAATGGACTTGGGGACATGGGGAGTGGGAAGGGTAAGCTGGGGCAAAGTGAGAGAGTGGCATGTACATATATACCTTACCAAATGTAAAACCGATAGCTAGTGAGAAGCAGCCGCATAGCACAAAAATCAGCTCACTGGTTTTTGAACACCTAGATGGGTGGGATAGTGAGGGGGGGAGGGAGACGCAAGAGGGTGGGTTTATGGGGATATATGTATATGTATAACTGATTTACTTTGTTATAAAGCAGAAACTAACACACCATTGTAAAACAATTATACTCCAATAAAGATGTTAAATAATATATTAAGTGGAAACGTACAATATGTTGTGTTTTGAGACTGCCTTTTTTCACTTAGCATAATATTTTCATGATTCATCCATGTTATAGTATGTATAGGTGTTTCACTTATTTGTTTGACTGAATAAAATACCATTGTATGGATAGATAACATTTTATTTACCCATGGTCATATGGGTTGCTTCCACTATTTGGCTATTTTGAAGAATTCTGCAATGAAGACTCATGTACAACTTTTTGTGTAGATATTTGGGTTCAGTTCTCTTGAGCATGGTGGTTTATATTGTAACTCTACGTTTAATTTTTTTTTTTTTTTTTTTTTTTTTTGGCCTCACCTTGTGGCTTGTCCGATCTTAGCTACTTGATAAGGGATTGAACCTGGGTTCTCGGCAATGAAAGCACACAGGGTCCTAACCTCTGGACCGCCAGGGAATTCCCTATGTTTAACTTTTTAAGAGACTACCAAACTGTTTTCCAGGGTGGCTTTACCATTTAATATTCCCACCAACAATATATGAGGGTTCTAATTTCTCCACTCCTCTCTCTCTGATTTCTTGCTAACAAATGCTATGAAGTGTATTTATTATTATTAATATTATTATTATAGCCATCCTAGTGTGTATGAACTGATATTACAGTTTTGACTGGCATTCCTCTAATGACTAATGATGTTGAACACCTTTTCATGTGTTTATTAAACATTTTTATAAGTTCTTTGGAAGAGTGTCTATTCAGATCTTTTGTACATTTTTAATTTTTTGAGATAATTTAATTTCTTAAATGTATTTCTTATTTTTATTAGATTTAAGTGTTTTTTTTTATATTCTAAATACAAGTCTCTCATCATATATGTGATTTACAAATATTTTATCCTATTCTCTGTGTTGTGTTTTCATTTTCTTGATGGTATTCTTTGAAGCACAAAAGTTTAATCTATGTATTTTTTCTTTTGTTAATTGAGATTTTAGTAGCATATTGAAAAAGCTTTGACTAACCCAAGGTAATCATTTACTCCCATATTTTCTCATAAGAGTTTATAATTTTAAATCTTACAATTAGGTCTATGATCCATTTTGAGTAATTTCTGTGTATGATGTGAAGAAGGGGACCGAGTTAATTCTGTGCATGTGGATATGCAGTTGTCTTACCACCATTGGTTGTAAGGACTAGTCTTTTTCTATTTGATTGTTCTAGAAACTTTATCAAAAGTCAATTGACCATAAATACAAGGATTTATTTCTTGATACTCAATTGAGTCTGATGGATCTATGTGTCTGTCTTATATCAGAACCATACCATATTTATTGCTATAGTTTTGTAGTATCTTTTAAAATCAGGAAGTATGAAACAACCAACTTTGCTATTTTTCAATATGACTCTGGCTATTCTGGATTCCCTACATTATTTTTGTGTGTGTGTGGTATGTAGGCCTCTCACTCTTGTGGCATCTCTTGTTGCGGAGCACAGGCTCTGGACGCGCAGACTCAGTGTCCATGGCTCACGGGTCCAGCCGCTCTGCGGCATGTGGGATCTTCCCAGACCGGGGCATGAACCTGTGTCCCCTGCATTGGCAGGTGGACTCTCAACAACTGCACCACCAGGGAAGCCCCTCCCTACATTTTTATATGAAATTTAGGATCAGCTTATCAATTTCCAAAGATGGTAGCTGAGATATTCATAGATATTGTGATAGATCTGTAGATCAATTTGGGAGTATTGCCATCTTTCTTTTTTAGTTTTCTTTGTTTGTTTTTGTTTTTTGTTTGTTTGTTTTTAATTTTTATTGAAGTATAGTTGACTTACAATATTGTGTTAGTTTCAGGTGTACAGCAAAGTGAATCAGTTATACATATACATTGATCCACTTTATTTATTTACTTATTTTTTTAGATTTTTCCCCATATAGGCCATTATATATTGACTAGAGTTCCCTGTGCTATACAGCAGGTTCTTATTAGTTATCTCTTTTATATATAGTAGTATGTATATGTCAATCTCAATCTCCCAATTTATCCCATCCCCCCATCCACTGATGACCATAACTTTGTTTTCTACATCTATTACTCTACTTGTTTTGTAAATAAGTTCATTTGAACTTTTTTTTTCTTTTTTAGATTATACATATAAGTGATATCATATGATATTTGTCTTTCTGTGTTTGACTTACTTCACTCAGTATGACAATATTTAGGTCCATCCATGTTGCTACAAATGCATTATTTTGTTCCTTTTTATGGCTGAGTAATATTCCATTGTATATATGTGTCACACCTTCTTAATCTGTTCCTCTGTTGATGGACATTTAGGTTGTTTCCATGTCCTGGCTATTGTAAATAGTGCTGCAATGAACATTGCATGCTTGTGTCTTTTCGTGTTTTGGGTTTTCTCTGGGTATATGCCCAGGAGTGAGATTACTGGGTCAAAAGGTAATTCTATTTTTAATTTTTTAAGGAACTGCCATACTGTTCTCCATAGTGGTTGTACCAATTTACATTCCTACCAATAGTGTAGGAGGGTTCCCTTTTCTCCACACCCTCTCCAGCATTCATTGTTTGTAGATTTTTTGATGATGGCCATTCTGACTGGTGTGAGGTGATACCTCATTGTAGTTTTAATTTGCATTTCTCTAATAATTAGTGATGTTGAACATCTTTTCATGTGCTTTTTGGCCATCTGTATGTTTTCTTTGGAGAAATAATAGTATTAACTCTTCTTATTCATGAGCATAGGTGGTCTTTCCATCTTTGAGGTCTTCTGTAATTTCTTTCAAAACTGTTTTATAATTTTCAGGGTATGTTTAAAACCTTAGTATTAAACACTAAGTATATTAGTTTTATGCTACTTTAAATGGGATTGTTTAATTTCATTTTTACATTATTCATTCACAGTTTATAGAAATACAATTCTGTTTTTTTATATTGATATTGGGCATTCAAACTCACTGACCTGGTTTATTAGTTCTAATATTTATTTTAGAAGATTCCTTAGGGTTATCTATGTACAAGACCATGTCATCTGCAAATAGACATAGTTTTTCTTCTCTCTTTCCAACCTGGATGCCTTTATTTCACTTTATTGCCCCACTGTCCTGGTTAGAACTTCCAGTACAAGGTTAAATAAAACAGGTGAGGGCTTAGGCATCCTTGTCTTTTTCTTGTTCTTAGATATTTAGTCTTTCAACATCAAGTATGGCATTAGCATGAGTTTTTCTTGGATTTCTTTTATCAAGTTGTGGAAATAGACTCCATTTCTAATTTTTAAAATGATTTTTCCATTAAAAGATGTTGGATTTAATCAAATGTTTTTTTGTGTGTCTACTGAAATGATCATGTAGTTTTGTCCTTTTTCTATTGATGTGGTGGATTACATCAGTGGATTTTATATTAAATTCTAATATTCCTGGGATAAATACTATTTGATTGTGTTATATAATCCCTTTCTTTGTTACTGGATTTTGTTTGTTAATATTTTGCTGAGGACTTTTTTGTCTATATTCATAATAAATAATTGGTCTATAGTTTTCTTGTTATGTATTTGTCTGTCTGGTTTCAGGGTAATGCTGCCCTCATAAAATGAAGTGTGAAGAGTTACCTCTTCTATGTTTTGGATGTGATTATAAAGGATTCATATTAATTTTTCCTTAACTCCTTGGTAGAACTTACCAATTAAGTCAGCTGAGCCTGGGCCTTTCATACTGGCAAGTTTTTAAATTATGAATTTCATATCTTTAGTTGCTATAATTCTATTCAGATTTTCTATTCCTCTTGAGTCTGTTTCAGTAGTTTGTATCTCTGCCAGAACTTGTCCATTTCATCTAAATAATTAATTTGTTGGCATATAGTTCATAGTATTCCTGTATAATCCTTTTAATTTCTGCAAAGCCTGTAATGTTCCTTCATTCAGTCTTGATGTTAGTGACTTGAATCTCCTCTCTTTTTCTTTTTTTGGTTGTCTAGCTAAACAATTGTCAATTTTGTTGATCTTTTCAAAGAACCAAATTTTTATTCTATTGTTTTTTCTTCATTGTTTTTCTATCAACTGTTTCATTAATTTCAAGTCTAATCTTTATTATTTCCTTTCTCTGGTGACATTATATTCTGTTTTCTCTTTTTTATAGTGTCTTAAGGTGGAAGGTAGCTTTTATATTTGATATCTTTTAGTTCTAAGCATTTACATCTTTAAATTTCCCACTAGCACTGCTTTAGTTGCATCCTATGTTTTGATATGTTGTAGTTTTCATTTTTATTCATCTTAAAGTATTTTTTATTTTCTCTTGTGATTTCTCCTTTGATCCTTTGATTATTTAGGAGTGTGTTTTAAATTTCCAAATATATATGAAATTTCTCTCTGCTGGTGATTTTTTACTTCATTCCATTGTAGTCAGAGAGAATATTTTGTATGATACCAATTCTTTAAAGTTATTGAGACTTATTTTATGGTCTGATAATTATCTATGTGTCTCCTGTGCACTTGAGAAGAATGTTTATTCTGCTGTTGTTGGGGAGAGTGTTTTATAGATATCAGTTAGGTTTATTTAATTATAGTGTTATTCAAGTCTACTATTTCCTTGCCAATCTTCCTTTTTGTTGTTCTATCCATTACTGAATGTAAATATTGAAGTTTTCAACTATTATTGTTGAATTGTGTGTCTTCCTCAAATTTTGTCATTTTCTTGTTTTATGTATTTTGAGCTCTCTTGTTAAATGCACACATGTTTATAATTGTTATATCTTTTTGATGAATTGGTCATTTTATCATTATAAAACATCCCTCTTATCTGTAGTAACATTTTTTGTCTTAAAATCTATTTTACCTAATATTAGTACAGACACTCCCTCTGTCTTATGCTTGCTGTTTGCATGATATATCTTTTTCTCTCCTTTTAATCTCAAGCATTTTACATATTTGAATTTAAAGTATGTCCCCTATTGACAGCATATAGTTGGATCTTGGTTTTTATTTAGACTATCAATCTTTGCCTTTTGAATTTTTTAATCCATTCATATTTGATCTTATTATTGATATATGTAATTTATGTGTGACATTTTACCTTCTGATTTCTATATGTTTGCACTTTGAAACATATAGAATTCCCTTTATTCACTTTTTATTGTTTTCTTTTTGATTAAGTGAATATTTTCTAGTGTAACCTTTTAATTCCTTTAATGATTTTTCACTCTTTTGGTTATTTTCTTAGTGGTTGCTCTAGGTTTTACCATATATATCTCAACATCAGAATCTCCTTCAGATTTATACTTAATTCCAGTGAAATACAGAAACATTAATTTCATAGAGTTCTGTTCCCTCTTCTACCTTGATCATATTACCTTAATCAAATCAAATTACCATAATCAAATCTCTTTTTCTTTCATATGGATTCTAGTTACTTTCTGATATCACGTGCTTTAGTCTGAAGGGTTTCTTTATGTATTTCTCATAAGGTGTCTGTTGGAAATAAATTCACCCAATTTCTTTTATGGTTTTCTGTGTTTTATAACTTTCACCAGTTATGGTTGTTTTCACTGGAAAGTGTACAAACAGAGCTTTATTATACCACCATTCCCCAATGATACATTTTTAATATCTACATTGATTTATATTTTCTTGAATGCAAATATGAGGTATCTGGATTAGAGGATATTATTATTACCTGTAGCAATAACTATATCATTTCTGCACATTCAATTTTTTCCACTTCACTGAGATGTGCTGAGAACCAAATGGTTAGGCCTGCAGGCACAGGGCTTCTGCCACTGAAGAAGAACCGCACAATTATGAATCTATGAATTTATATAATATGACTTGCACAGCTGTCCTCCATTCTGAGAGAGGTATAGAAATAGAATAGTCTCCCTAAAGTAAACAAAGTCCCCATAGAAAGTAAAAATTAAAAGTTCCCTTTTTTCTTGCCCTTTGGAATGAAAATAAATCTCTTCAGTAGTTTAGATAAAACATCTGTCTCTGGTTTACAATCGTTGGAATGCCCCCACTGTTCTGGCCTTTGTCCCCCATTGAAATGTAAATGTAAATGTAAATGTAAATACATAGAGGTAAATCTCTTTGGAGTTCTCTCTACTTAGTCATCTTTGAACATCCAAAGTTTTTCTTTCAGCCCAGGTTCTAGTTTTCATTGCTCAAAAATTCTCACCATGCAGAAACTAGAAACTATTGATATTGTTTCTAATAGCCAGTAACATATGCTTATTTTACTGATTGTTGATGTTTAGGCCAGGAATACATTTAGATAAAATCAGGATGCATTTTCCTCATTTTGCTTTTTATTGTTCTACATGATTCCTAGCTGCCAAGAACAAAAACTCCAACATCACTCTATAGCAAACATTATCTTGGGAAGTTCAAAACCTCTCTGGAACTCAGTGTCTTGTCTTGGGAATTAGATAGTTGTCTGGATAATCAAGATCCTCTGTAGTTAAAATTTTCTGAATTGTTAAATATAGAGGCAGACTCATTTAAAACAAATAAGATAAAACAAAAAGTTCATGCACTGCTCCTAGCATTATTACTTTGGAGAACAAAAATATTTCAAATTTCACATATGCTGTCAACTGAAAAAAGGGCACCACCTAAAAGTTGAGAGTTATGTTTCATTCGGTAGACAAAACTGAGGACTTAAGCCAAGGACACAGAATCTCAGATAGCTCTGAGAGACTGCTCCAAAGAGGCAAGGGAGGAGCCAAGATATAGAGGAGTTTTTGCAACAAAGACCAGGTAGTCAGGACATCAAAAAATTACTGTTAATCAAAGAAAACCAGATATCTCAAGGTAAGAAATTTAGCGATTTTCTATGTATGGGAAGATGCAAGAATCTGGGCTCACTGAAATCATTCCTTTGATATGCACCTCAGTTATCTGGGGCCAGTATCCTGTGCTTTCTCATCCTGAGTCTCCTCAGGGTGCACTGTCAAGGGGGTGGCTCTAGCGCTGATTGCTAAATGATGGGCATCCTCTTTCTAGCCTGAGTTCCCTCAGGGCTCATCCTACGGTGGTTGTACTGTGATGGTTTGATGGCCACAGCATCCTTTGTTTACTGATATGGCAGGCAATATTTTTCATTCGCAATGCTTAAATCAATCTTTTGTAACACATTTCACAACTCATTTATAAATATCTCATTTAATAATGAACTCAATGTTGTGCTAATGTGCATAAAAATAAAATCTCTAGACAACTTTGGAGTATATTCTAGTTCAAAATTGGTTAATCAAATTATCTCTCACAAAAATTTGGAGAAATAAGGCTATACAATAGTCAGTCCTTTCTGCTTACCTACTCTGAGAAGCTAAGGGGTAGCCATCCTTTTCATTTGCTTGTTAGGAAGAGAAAACTCATCAATACGTAATTAGACACAAACAAAACAATGAACAGACTTGCAGATAGAAGAGAAAAGGGATCATTTGGCCCTGCAGAAATGAGAATACTAGCTCTCTTGGTTTCTCAAAGTTTTTTAGAATCCAATTAGAATACCTCTTGAGTGCTTTTTACACTTTCTGCTTTTGGTTGTGTGAGAAACACTTAATTCCTTTCTTCCTGGTATAATTTTACTTCAATGATGTTCTGTTACAGCCACTTCACTATAATGCAATCCTTGCATTGCTAAAAATAACTGTACTATGCAAACTCATGCAATAAAAAACAGAGAGCTGATGGTAAGTGTGAAGTTAGAAGCAAAATCCTCAAAAAAATCATCAAAGGCACATACAAAGGAAAAGTAGGAACCTAAAAAATTATACCCCAGTTTTATACATGTTAAATGGTTAAGAAAACATACATACCACAATAGATACTGTAATTATCTTGTGGGGAAAAAAAACTGACTTTCTGTAAATGAACATAAAATGGATTAAAGCTTGTCAGTTATTGTTCAATGGTAGAAAAATTACACAAAATGTAATCTTTTGCAGCCTTAAAACCTGAGGCTTTTTTTTTCCTTGCCTGTGAGAAATAGGTCCTTCAAGTCTTGTGTTTGTAGCAGATACTTGTTTAATCAAAATTAAAAATTTTATATGATTAAAAACCATCTTCATTAACTTCCTGTATAAATTCTGGAAACTCCTTTGCAGCTTTTGATCTTAAATCATGGCTTTGCTCAACAGCTGAAAACTGGAAATTTTATTGATTTTTTGAATCACCAAACCAGTACTAATAGGAGCCACTTCTGCAGGATTTGGAAATTTCTGTTTAAAATCTTAGTTTATAGATAGTTTTTTATATTGATTATGAAAAAAGGTTTTCTGACTTTTTAAATATCTGAGCTTCAGTATAAATGCAACAATCTTTCCATGACTTCTGTTTCTTTAGGTCTTGTTCTTACTGACTTTCCAGTGCTTGAATTCTTTCCAATCATGTTGTTTCTTTTAATTTCATAGCACTGTCTCTGATGGTTCCCAATTTACATTCCTGAATGCTTGTTGTTTGAGAGCTATCGCATGTTCTCCCATTTCTTTCAAAACATTTTATTTCAAGCTTCTTTTCAATACTTAAAGTTTTGTTTATTTGTTTGTTTGTTTTATGTACTGCTCTTTGTTTTCTGATCAGGACACTTAGATATGTTTGGGATGTTGAACGAGTCTCCACAAATGCAAAAAAATAGCAAAACACAATCTTTTAGGATAAGACATTCAGTGAACAATGAACTGATAGAAGAGATATTTGAGGTCTGTCCATGTATTCATTTTGTATATTCCTTTGTGGCTCAGTTCAGCTGGGTACATGTTTTTGGTTGTTGTTTTGTATTCACCTAGTATTTCTTACAGATAAAATTGCATACAAGCAAATGCAAAATTTACATTGTTCTCAGATTGTTTCCTAATAGATTGCATTGGAACACACACATGTTTAAAAATAAGTGTGATGGAAGAATTGACTGTACCTGCAACTCAAAGTGCCTTTACTAAGACACCTAACATCTATCTATTTTTGTAAGCAAAATATAACATGTGGCATTAAAATATACTTTTTAAAATTTCAATTATATTTAAAAGTTAGATAGAGAGCTTTAAGAATACAAATTATCTAATTTAGATTTTCAGGAGTTTTGGAATATGGAGTGTTAAAGTAAGTGATTGTCCTGCAGACATAAGCAGTTTTTGCTTTATGGCTAAGAACCCAGACTCCCACAAGCACCTTCTGTAGCTGAATCAGCATATTACTATGTAACTTTAGGTAAGTTACAATAAATGATTGCTTTTATTGTCTGTAGAGTAATCACTAACACTTTCACTGACTTAATAGGAAAACTCACAGTCTAAAAGTACCTAAAAATACATTTTATCCAATAAAATGTAATACATAATAAATGTAGCATATATGAAAATGAAGAAATATTATGTATTTTAGAAGTTACCCCCTGTTCTGTCTCATCTCCTTCTAAGGTTTTGATGCTGCAATACACCATAAAAAGAGGGACCAGAAACAAATAATAATAAATACCCAAAGTCCAATAAAAAGAAGCTCTGTTAGTATTGAATAGATCATAACTTGGAAAACATTTTCTTTAATGGAACAGATTAAATTAAATATTTAAGGCTTTGTCAGCCATACAGTCTCTGTTACAAATAACTAAATCTTCTATTATAGCTCAAAAAACAGTCATAGAAATATAAAAAAAAAATGGCCATGGCTGTGTTCCAATAAAACTTTATTTATGAAAACAGAGAGTGATCCAGATTTAGCCCACTGGCCATAGTTTGATGACTCCCAGGAATCAATCCTTATAAATTTAAACATTGATTTTTAGAATACCTACATTTCTGTTATAGTGCTAATCTGTACTAGAGATGAAAAAAGAACTTCATTCAACAGTCCCACATTTAATATTAGCACATCATCTGGATCATTTCACTAATTCCTGCAGAAATTCTGTTTTAGTGGTTTTCAATAGTGGGAACATTATTAAACATATCTGTGAGGCAGAGACTAGTAAGCAGTTTCATCTTTAGTAAAATAGAGCTAACTTGGCTTTGTATAGATGGATCTATAATAATTATTTCATATAACACTTGTATTTCAGGTTAACTAAACCAAGTCAGTGATTATATATGTTATTTTCTAAGACATCAGCATATTTTACCTAAAGAGCATTCCAGGCTTTATACTAATCTAGAAAATGTTAATACTTACTAATATTTATCAGGGTTTCTCACCCTCAGCAATAGTGTCATGCTGAACTGGAAAATTCTTTGTTTTGGAAGGGACTGTTCTGTGCAATATTAAATGGTTAACAGCATTCCAGTTTTCTACCTACTACATGCCAATATTGCTCTTCTACCTGCAGTCATAACAATTAAAACTGGTTCCAGATATTGCCAAATATCCAGGGCAAAATTTCAGTTGAGAACCTCTGACATTTACTCAAAAAATATATATGGTATTTTATAGTATTGTTATATAAATAACTATGGTAGGGAACTTCTAAGTTGGCTGCCAATAATTCTTACCTCCCGTGGTTCATGCTTTTGTGTAAACTTCTTCCCTTGTGTGTCAGATGGACTTCATAATTTGCTTCTAACTAATCGTCTATGACAATAGTGATGGAACACCACTTCAGAAATAAAGTTACAAAAAATTCTGTATTCTGTCTTGTTTATCTTCTTTTGTTCTCTCACTCGCTCCCTCTGAGGAAAGGCAGTTTCCAGCTGCCCTATGAAGCGACCCAGGCAGAAAGAAACTAAGGGAAGCCTTCAACCAACAGTCCACAGGAACTGAATCCAACTAAAAATCACACGAGTGACCTTGGAAGGGGATCCTCCTTCAGTTACACCTTGAAATGACTGCAGACCCTAGTGACACCTTGTTTGCTGCCTTATAGAGAGAGACCCTGAGCCAGAAAACTCAGCTACACTGTGCCTGCATTCTGATCTCAGAAACTTTAAGATAATAAAAGTTTGGTTTTAAGCTGCTAGGTTTTGGGGTCACTTGCTATGCAGTTACGGATAACTAATACAGTGATATATTTCTTTTAGTTAAACATAATTTATTAAGAATTTTTAGACTTCTTGATTTTTTTCATCTTTTTATAAGGCAAATTCCAGGGCTCTTGAGTCAACTAGTGCTCAGTTGTCATGATGTCTATTTATTTGTCAGTTTTTATTTCCTTTTCATAATTTATCTAAAGTCTCTAATTTATGCTTCACAAGTCATACATCTACTAGTAGAAGGAGGAAATTCACAGGAAAAAGGAAGTATTTGTGAAAAACAGAAAAGACTGGTATGCATTATAGCAAAACATCAAGAGACAATTACTTTTAGTATGTTTTTAGTATCTTTTAGTATGTTTGTGTATGTTGTTTCAATATAACAACAAAATCTAAATTTTAAATTAAAAGGAATTTTTTGATGTATTTCAAGAAGAGCTAGTGCAACCTTAAAATGCTAAAGAATCAGGGAGAGAATACAGAACTACTTTATGTCTATTTTGCTTTCATATTATCAAAACAGAGAATGACTTCTGAGTTATAAAAGGTTGGAAAAACACATGACCAAATGGAACTAAAGACATAGAAATAGCTGGGCTGATTTGACTCAGCAGGCCTGGGTTGCATATTCCAAATAGATGTCTGTCTTTAGGACTGGCTCTTAGCAGTCTCCTGGGAGATAACCTCTGATCTCTTAGTATATTTTTTCTGCCTGATAAGAATGTTTTTGTATGCCTGTGGCCTTGGGCCATGATGTACCAGAATGACCAGGTAAGTTTATCCTAACAATGTGATTTATGATGAATACCTCTTTTTGCTCTGCGGGCAGCAAGAGTCTGAGTAGCTAAGGTCTGTCATGCAAGCTGTAAATGCCTACATGACTGACGCCCAGTGAAAACTGTACAGTCCAAGGCTCAGGAGAACTTCCCTGGTTGGTAATATGTTCATGTGTTGCTACACATTGTTGCTGGAAGAATTAAGTGTTTCTTTGTATGACTCCACTGCGAGAGGGACACCTGAAAGCTTGTGTCTTGTTTTTCCTATACTTCATCTCATGTGTCTTTTCCCTTGAGTTTAATCTGTATCCTTTGACTGTAATAAATTGTAAATATGAGCATAACAGCTTTTCTGAATTCTATGAGTTCTAGTGAATCTTCAAGCACAAGAATGGTCTTGGGGACACTTGATAGAGAGAAAATAGTAAGAATTATTATAAATGCATTTAGGGCTTTAGTTCCAGATGAATTACACATCAAGTACTGAAGTAAGTAGTATTTATATCATCAATACTGAAACTGAGCAGGACCCTGTGGGGCTCCTGGCCATGAAAGCCTTTCTGTTTCCCCCTCCACACCCCCATTTCTTGTTTGTAGGGAGTAGGTTTCAGCCTCCATGACATTCCCTGAGTTCCAAAGGGCAGATTCTAACTGTTGCTAATCAGGAAAGGGAGAGGATGCAGAGACAAGGGAGGAGCAGCCAAGAAACAATAGTGCAGCCTTGGGGTAAGGTCCTGGTTATGCCTCAAGTGATACACCTAATGATATCTTCGAGTTCTTCTACAGAACTAAAACCCCAACAAATGGAAGATGTTAGCATTCTTCATTCCAGGAAGATAACCTTGAGAAGCTCATCAGGAGACCACCTGAGGCCAGATTAAAGGAATGCAGGCCCTGCACACACCCTGATCCTTATCAGAACCCGCCCCCCCCCCCCCCCCCCCCCCCACCGCCCCACTCTTGAACCACTGCTATAAAACTCCTCACCATATCCTCCCGGGTTGGGATACACGGTTTTCCAGGGCATGAGCCCACTGTGTCCCCCTTTGCCTGGCAAAGTGATAAAGCTATTCTTTTCTACTTCACCCAAAACACTGTCTCCAAGATTTGGTTCGGTGACAGTACACAGAGGCTGAGTTTTTGACATCAGTATTACTCTTGATACTTTTTGTGGTGTATCACAAAATAAGTACTAGAATATTTGTTATTATCAATTACAATCCTAATTTTGGTGTCAATGACAGAAACTATAGATGCATTAGCTTGATATCAGATTCTGGAAATACTCTATAACATATTATAGAGCAGGCAGTGAGCATACTGAGAGCAGGAGTTATAGAGTAAATATCTTTATAACTGTAGAACCTAACATAACACATGATACATATAAGAGATCAATAATTGTCTGTAAAATTGAATGAGTTCTAATAACCTAAAAAGAGAAAGGATAATACTAAAAATTAGCATAGATGCAGAATCAACATGGAAACATAACACAACCCCATTAATATTTTAAATAAAGTGGTATCTAGTAAGACTGGCCAAGCAGAGGAAGGTCACAAGATGATCTGAATTTCAGAAAAGTGTTAAAATCTCTCATGGTTTATTTGTTTACCAGTTGGAGAAATGTAGACCAGATGACAGAAAAATAAAGTTTTGTGAGAGTTGGATGATAGTACATTCAGATGGTTGAATTATGGTTCCTCAAGAGTGATCACTTAGACTCTGTCCTAAGCCTTGTCCTATGTAATATTTTTATCATTGACTTGGATAAAAACAAAAATGTGTGCTCATAAAATTTTCAGATGACAAAAAGCTGAGAGAAATGGTTAATATACTGCACAACAATCAGTATTTTAAAAGTTCTTAACAGCAATTTGTGTGGAAAAGATGTCGGAATTTACTTGACTGTCAAGTGAAAATAAATCAGCTGTGGCTGTCAGGAAAGTTAAATAAATGTGTGTTGTATGTAAATTCAGTGGCACAAATATGTGTGCATCTGTGTCTGTGTGTATGTGTGTTTCACTCATGGCTGTAGGAAATTACTGCTTACAAAATCAGTGGAGCTAATAGAATCCATCCAAAGATGTTGTCTTAACTCAAAATTTGTGGTTTTTCTCTTACATGTCAGCTATTCTTATACTTATGATCAACCATGCTGTACATAATCATAATCTTTAAGATTCAGCAATTTCTAAGAGTCCTAGTGTGACCAAGAATGCTGTTGTCCTAAATGGTTTTATTAATTCAGGAAAGTGAATTGTCAAGAGGTATTAGGGCTCATCTCAGTAAATAAGTACTAAATTAAGTGATCTATTTTAGCAAGAATTGTGTGTTACTGATTGCTTTTAGATAAGTGGGGTGGAGGGATGAAAAGCCTGACACAGGGCCACCTGTAAGAGGAAGTTTAAAAGCAGGAAGATTATCTAAAATGTCTGATCAAAGAAGAAAAAAATGCCTGCTTGACAAGGGGAGAGGAAGAGCCTGCATTTCACCTTAAAGGATATAAAATTAATAAGCAAATATGTTTGAGAGTCATAAAGAAAGATAAGGTTTAAAAGAGTATTGGAGCAATAGAGGAATTTCTAGCATGTGAAAGTGTTCTCTCTGACACCCATCCCCCTCTGTGAGAATCTCTGTGTCTCATAGGCTGTTGTGTGTCCTCTCCCTGTCACCTCCCAGTGCGTGTGTCTACAGGAGCTGTGCTCTCTCTAAAACAGGATGCCCTTCTGTGAATTATGACTCCCTTGCTGCAAGACAAACTTTTTAGAGTATAATTGCATTTGCTGATAAAGGTCTGGGAAATGGATCACAGGTGAATACCATGATATTTTGCTGAAGAAAGCAGGGAGGAAATCTGCCTGTGAATACTTCAACAAATGCAGGGAATGATTACTTCTCGATTAAAAGTTATCAGAATATTTTATTGTGGATATGTTTGTCTTAAAGGGAATAAAATATGTAAGAAAAGTGTGCATAAAGTGATAAGAACTAGATCCTGAGAAAGGCAAACAAGTATA
The DNA here is from genome assembly GCF_003676395.1 of Aethalodelphis obliquidens. Lineage (NCBI taxonomy): Eukaryota > Metazoa > Chordata > Mammalia > Artiodactyla > Delphinidae > Aethalodelphis > Aethalodelphis obliquidens. Next base: position 2,889,509 of record NW_020838037.1, on the reverse strand, counting down.
TTTGAATTGGAATGATTAAGTATTGGCACTTGTCCTAAAATGTGACAGCAAAGTTGGGCCCTAAATCGTGCTTGGTAGGGGGAGTCAGGTTTATATACTTTAAAATAATAGCATTCTTATTACAAATTAAACAGTATTTATAAATGTAATTTATTATATTTATATAATAAATTATAAATAAACTATAATTTTTGGTAGTATAGTGAGGCTATAATTGCTGTTTCCAGCTATCTGAATGAAACTTAAAGCTTTAGAATGTTCATCTATCCATGCCAAACTGTTTGAGTATATAATATATACTTGGGATTAGAATATTATTTCTATTCATTAACCTCTTAGAGTTGAGAGTCTAATGGTAAGAAAGAAGGAAGTATATCTTCAATTAAGAGATATTCAACACCAATAAATTGTAACTAACAACAACATCCCAAGGATTTGATGAAGATGGCGGAAGAGTAAGACAGGGAGATCACCTTCCTCCCCACAGATACATCAGAAATACATCTACATGTGGAACTGCTCCTATAGAACACCCACTGAATGTTGGCAGAAGACTTCAGACCTCTCAAAAGGCAAGAAACTCCCCATGTACCTGGGTAGGGCAAAAGAAAAAAAGAATAAACAGAGACAAAAGAATAGGGACGGGACCTGCACCAGTGGGAGGGATCTGTGAAGGAGGAAAGGTTTCCACACACTAGGAAGACCCTTCACAGGAGGAGACTGCTGGTGGCAGAAGGAGGGAGCTTCAGAGCCATGGAGGAGAGCGCAGCAACAGGGGTGCGGAGGGCAAAGTGAAGAGATTCCAGCACAGAGGATAGGTGCTGACCAGCACTCACCAACACGAGAGGCTTGTCTGCTCACCCCCCAGGGTGGGCGGGGCTGGGAGCTGAGGCTCAGGCTTCAGTCAGATCGCAGGTAGAGGACTGGCAGAGTGAACACAGCCTGAAGGGGTTAGTGCACCACAGCTAGCCGGGAGGGAGTCCGGGAAAAAGCATGGACCTGCCGAAGAGGCAAGAGACTTTTCCTTCCCTCTTTGTTTCCTGGTGCGTGAGGAGGGGGGATTAAGAGCACTGCTTAAAGGAGCTCCAAAGATGGGCGTGAGCCGCGGCTAACAGTGAGGATCCCAGAGATGGGCATGAGACACTAAGGCTGTTGCCACCACCAAGAAGCCTGTGTGCAAGCACAGGTCACTATCTAAGCCTCCCCTCCCGGGAGCCTGTGTAGCCCACCACTGCCAGGGTCCCATGATCCAGGGACAACTTCTCCGGGAGACAACACAGTGTGCCTCAGGCTGGTGCAACATCACACCAGCTCTGCCACCGCAGGCTCACCCAGCACCTGTACCCCTCCCTCCCCATGACCTGAGTGAGCCAGAGCCACCAAATCAGCTACTCCTTTAATCCCGTCCTGTGTGAGCAAAGAAGAGACACCCTCAGGCAACCTACATGCAGAGGCAGGGCCAACTCCAAAGCTGAACACCGGGAGCTGTGTGAACAAAGAAGAGAAAGGGAAATTTCTCCCTGCAGCCTCAGGAGTAGCGGATTAAATCTCCAAAATCAACTTGATATACCCTACATGTTTAGAATACCTGAATAGACAATGAAGCATCCCAAATTTAGGAGGTGGCTTTGAGAGCAAGATATATTAATTTTTCCCCTTTTCCTCTTTTTGTGAGTGTGTATGTGTATGATTCTGTGTGAGATTTTGTCTGTAAAGCTTTTCTTCCAACATTTAACCTAGGGTTCTCTCCAGCCGTTATTTTTTCTTTGTTTGTCTTGGTTTTTTTTACTTAACAATTTTTTTTCCTTAAAAATTATTTTTTATTTTAATAACTTTATTTTATTTTATCTTACTATACTTTATTTTATTATATCCCCTCTCTTTCTTTCTTTCTCTTTTTTTCTTTCTTTCTTTCTTTCTTTCTTTCTTTCTTTCTTTCTTTCTTT
>NW_020838037.1:2818774-2887553 GCF_003676395.1 Aethalodelphis obliquidens | reverse complement strand
TTTCTTTCTTTCTTTCTTTCTTTCTTTCTTTCTTTCTTTCTTTCTTTTTCTACATTTTCTCCATTTTATTCTGAATCATGTGGATGAAAGGCTCTTGGTGCTCCAGCCAGGAGTCAGTGCGGTGACTCTGAGGTGGGAGAGCCAACTTCAGGACACTGGTCCACAAGAGACCTCCCAGCTCCACATAATATCCAATGGCAAAAACCTCCGAGAGATCTCCATCTCAACACCAAGACTCAGCTTCACTCACCGACCAGCAAGCTACAGTGCTGGACACCCTATGCCAAACAACTAGCAAGACAGGAACACAGCCCCACTCATTAGCAGAGAGGCTTCTTAAAATCATAAGTCCACAGACACCCCAAAACACACCACCAGACGTGGACCTGTCCACAAGAAAGACAAGATCCAGCCTCATCCACCAGAACACAGGCACTAGTCCCCTCAACCAGGAAGCCTACACAACCCACTGAACCAACTTTAGTCACTGGGGACAGACACTAAAATCGATAGGAACTACGAACCAGCAGCCTGCAAAAAGGAGACTCCAAATGCAGTAAGATAAGCAAAATGAGAAGACAGAAAAACACACAGCAGATGAAGGAGCAAGGTAAAAACCCACCAGACCTAAAAAATGAGAAGGAAATAGGCAGTCTACCTGAAAAAGAATTCAGAATAATGATAGTAAAGATGATCCAAAATCTTGGAAATAGAATAGAGAAAATGCAAGAAACATTTAACAAGGACCTAAAAGAACTAAAGAGGAAACAAGCAATGATGAAAAACACAAAACATGAAATTAAAAATACTCTAGAAGGGATCAATAGCAGAATAATGGAGGCAGAAGAATGGATAGGTGACCTGGAAGATAAAATAGTGGAAATAACTACTGCAGAGCAGAATAAAGAAAAAAGAATAAAAAGAATTGAGGAAAGTCTCAGAGACCTCTGGAACAACATTAAACACACCAACATTCGAATTATGGAGGTTCCAGAGAAAGAAGAGGAAAAGAAAAAGACTGAGAAAACATTTGAAGAAATTATAGTTGAAAACTTCCCTAATATGGGAAAGGAAATAGTTAACCAAGTCCAGGAAGCACAGAGAGTCCCATAAAGGAAAAATCCAAGGAGAAGCACACTAAGACACATATTAATCAAACTGTCAAAAATTAAATACAAAGAAAACATTTTAAAAGCAGCAAGGGAAAAACAACAAATAACACACAACAAATAACACACAACAAATAACACACATATCAATCAAACTGTCAAAAATTAAATACAAAGAAAACATTTTAAAAGCAGCAAGGGAAAAACAACAAATAACACACAAGGGAATCCCCATAAGGTTAACAGCTAAACCTTCAGCAGAAACTTTGCAAGCCAGAAGGGAGTGGCAGGACATATTTAAAACGATGAAGGAGAAAACCCTACAACAAAAGTTACTCTACCCAGCAAGGATCTCATTCAGATTTGATGGAGAAATTAAAACCTTTACACACAAGCAAAAGCTGAGAGAGTTCAGCACCACCAAACCAGCTTTACAACAAATGCTAAAGGAACTTCTCTAGGCAAGAAGCATAAGAGAAGGAAAAGACCTACAATAATAAACCCAAAACAATTAAGAAAATGGGAATAGGAAGATACATATCGATACTTACCTTAAATGGAAATGGATTAAATGCTACCACCAAAAGACACAGACTGGCTGAATGGATACAAAAACAAGACCTATATATATGCTGTCTACAAGAGACCCAATTCAGACCTTGGACATATACAGACTGAAAGTGAGGGGATGGAAAAAGGTATTCCATGCAAATGGAAATCAAAAGAAAGCTGGAGTAGCAATTCTCATATCAGACAAAACAGACTTTAAAATAAAGACTATTACAAGAGACAAAGTAGGACACTACATAATGATCAAGGGATCGATCCAAGAAGAAGATTTAACCATTTTAAGTATTTATGCAACCAATATAGGAGCACCTCAATACATAAGGCAAATACTAACAGCCATAAAAGGATAAATCGACAGTAACACAATCATAGCAGAGGACTTTAACACCCCACTTTCACCAATGGACAGATCATACAAAATGAAAATAAATAAGGAAACAGAAACTTTAAATGTTACCTTAAACAAGGTGGACTTAATTGATATTTATAGGACATTCCATCCAAAAACAACAGAATACACATTTTCTCAAGTGCTCATGGAACATTCTCCAGGATAGATCACATCTTGGGTCACAAATCAAGCCTTAGTAAATTTAAGAAAATTGAAACTGTATCAAGTGTCTTTTCCGACTACAATGCTATGAGACTATATATCAATTACAGGAAACGATCTGTAAAAAATGCAAACACATGGAGGCTAAGCAATACACTACTTAATAATGAAGTGATCACTGAAGAAATCAAAGAGGAAATCAAAAAATACCTCGAAACAAATGACAATGGAGACACGACGACCCAAAACCTATGGGATGCAGTAAAAGCAGTTCTAAGAGGGAAGTTTATAGCAATACAATCCTACCTTAAGAAAAGGAAACATCTCAAATAAACAACCTAACCTTGAACCTAAAGCAATTAGAGAAAGAAGAACAAAAACCCCCAAAGTTAGCAGAAGGAAAGAAATCATAGACACCAGATCAGAAATAAATGAAAAAGAAATGAAGGAAATGATAGCAAAGATCAATAAAACTAAAAGCTGGTTCTTTAAAAAGATAAACAAAATTGATAAACCATTAGGCAGACTCATCAATAAAAAAAGGGATAAGACTGAAATCAATAGAATAAGAAATGAAAAAGAAGTAACAGCTGACACTGCAGAAATACAAAGGATCATGAGAGATTACTACAAGCAACTCTATGCCAATAAAATGGACAACTTGGAAGAAATGGACAAATACTCAGAAATGCACAACCTGCCGAGACTGAACCAGGAGGAAATAGAAAATATGAATAGATCAATCACAAGCACTGTAATTGAAACTGTGATTAAAAAACTTCCAACAAACAAAAGCCCAGGACCAGATGGCTTCACAGGCAAATTCTACCAAACATTTAGAGAAGAGCTAACACCTATCCTTCTCAAACTCCTCCAAAATATAGCAGAGGGAAGAACACTCCCAAACTCATTCTACGAGGTCACCATCACCCTGATACCAAAACCAGACAGAGATGTCACAAAGAAAGAAACCTTCAGGCCAATATCACTGATGAACATAGATGCAAAAATCCTCAACAAAACACTAGTAAACAGAATCCAACAGCACATTAAAAGGATCATACACCATGATCAAGTAGGGTTTATCCCAGGAATGCAAGGATTCTTCAATATACGCAAATCAATCAATGTGATACACCATATTAACAAACTGAAGGAGAAAAACCATATGCTATTCTCAATAGATGCAGAAAAAAAACTTTTGACAAAATTCAACACCCATTTATGATAAAACCCTGCAGATAGTAGGCATATATATGGAACTTTCCCCAAAATAATAAAGGCCATTTTTGACAAAATCACAGCCAATATCATTCTCAATGGTGAAAAATTGAAACCATTTCCCCTAAGATCAGGAACAAGACAAGATTGCCCACTCTCACCACTATTATTCAACATAGTTTTGGAAGTTTTAGCCACAGCAATCAGAGAAAAAAAGAAATAAAAGGAATCCAAATCAGAAAAGAAGTAAAGCTGTCACTGTTTGCAGATGACATGATACTATACATAGAGAATCGTAAAGATGCTACCAGAAAACTACTAGAGCTAATCAATGAATTTGGTAAAGTAGCAGGATACAAAATTAACGCACAGAAATCTCTGACATTCCTATACACTAATGACGAAAACTCTGAAAGTGAAATCAAGAAAACATTCCCATTTACCATTGCAAGAAAAAGAATAAAATATCTAGGAATAAACCTACGTAAGGAGACAAAAGACCTGTATGCAGAAAATTATAAGACACCGATGAAAGAAATTAAAAATGACACAAATAGATGGAGAGATATACCATGTTCTTGGATTGGAAGAATCAACATTGTGTAAATGACTCTACTACCCAAAGCAATCTACAGATTCAATGCAATCCCTATCAAACTACCGCTGGCATTTTTCACAGAACTAGAACAAAAAATTTCACAATTTGTATGGAAACACAAAAGACCCCGAATAGTCAGCCAAAGCAATCTTGAGAACCAGAAATGGAGGTGGAGGAATCAGACTCCCTGACTTCAGACTATAGTACAAACCTACAGTAATCAAGGTAATATGGTACTGGCACAAAAACAGAAAGATAGATCAATGGAATAGGATAGAAAGCCCAGAGATAAACTCACGTACATATGGTCACCTTATCTTTGATAAAGGAGGCAAGAATATACAATGGAGAAAAGACAGCCTCTTCAATAAGTGGTGCTGGGAAAACTGGACAGGTACATGTAAAAGCATGAAATTAGAACACTCCCTAGCACCATACACTAAAATAAACTCAAACAGGATTAAAGACTAAATGTAAGGCCAGACAGTATCAAACTTTTAGAGAAAAACATAGGCAGAATGCTCTATGACATAAATCACAGCAAGGTCCTTTTTGACCCACCTCCTAGAGAAATGGAAATAAAAACAAAAATAAACAATGGGACCTAATGAAACTTCAAAGCCTTTGCACAGCAAAGGAAACCACAAACAAGATGAAAAGAGAACACTTAGAATGGGAGAAAATACTTGCAAATGAAGCAACTGACAAAGGATTAATCTCCAAAATGTACAAGCAGCTCATGCAGCTCAATAACAAAAAACAAGCAATACAATCCAAAAATGGGCAGAAGACCTAAATAGACATTTCTCCAAAGAAGATATACACACTGCCATAAAACACATGAAAGAATGCTCAACATCATTAATCATTAGAGAAATGCAAATCAAAACTTCCATGATATATCATCTTACACTGGTCAGAATGGCCATCATCAAAATTTCTAGAAACAATAAGTGCTGGAGAGGGTGTGGAGAAAAGGGAACCCTCTTGCACTGTTGGTGGGAATGTAAATTGATACAGCCACTATGGAGAACAGTATGGAGGTTTCTTAAAAAACTACAAGTAGAACTACCATACGACCCAGCAATCCCACTACTGGGCATATACCCTGAGAAAACCATAATTCAAAAAGAGTGATGTACCACAATGTTCATTGAAGATCTATTTACAATAACCAGGACATGGAAGCAACCTACGTGTCCATCAACAGATGAATGGATAAAGACAATGTGGCACATATATACAATGGAATATTACTCAGCCATAAAAAGAAACAAAATTGAGTTATTTGTAGTGAGGTGGATGGACCTATAGTGTGTCATACAGAATGAAGTAAATTAGAAAGAGAAAAACAAATACCGTATGTTAACACATATATATGGAATCTAAGGGGGAAAAAAACTGGTCATGAAGTACCTAGTGGTAAGATGGGAATAAAGACTCAGACCTACTAGAGCATGGATTTGAGGATATGGGGAGGGGGAAGGGTAAGCTGTGACAAAGTGAGGGAGTGGCATGGACATATGTACACTACCAAATGTAAAATAGATAGCTAGTGGGAAGCAGCTGCACAGCACAGGGAGATCTGCTAGGTGGTTTGTGACCACCTAGAGGGGTGGGATCAGGAGGGTGGGAGGGAGGGAGATGCAAGAGGGAAGAGATATGGGAACATATGTATATGTATAACTGATTCACTTTATTATAAAGCAGAAAGTAACACACATTTGTAAAGCAATTATACTCCAATAAGGATTAAAAAAAAAATCCCTATTTTCTTCTGTGACCTGGATCATGAAGAGAGAGAAAAAGCATGTATGTATCATAGAGAGAAAGAGAGACAGAGGAATGGAGATGGAACTATCAATAGAAGGTAAAAGAGAGAAGAGAGAGAGAGATTGAGATTGGCTTATTAACTTTTAAAAATTGAATTGGCCTGTAATAGCATCAATCACCATTAAACAAGGTAACTTCAAGAAGCAGAATTCTCATTCCTTCATTGTAGCTGATTTGCCTTTTAGAAGATAGGGGAAATAGTATTTGGAAAAGGAAGATAATTATATAAATAGCTTAATTTTAGAAAAAAAAACATCTTGGTGAGGTTTTACAGAATTATATGCAGTCTGCAAGGATTCCTTTCAACATTGTCCTAGGCCAGTTTCCCAGAAACAGACTGTGAACTGGTAACTTGAAAGGGGGTTTGAGATTGAGTACACTGAGGAAAGGTGTTTGAAGAGGTGAGGAAAGAAGACTTGGGTGGAGGGAGAATCTGAACTACAATTCCACAATCTAGTTATGTGATCTCACATTGGGTTTGGGGTCTATAATGGCCCTTTAGAATTGTACTAAGTTGAAAGAAAGGGGCCCAAGCTTTGCCTCTGGCCCCATTAAACAGTTGTTAGATGTGGGCTGCCCCTGGGAAAATGATGTAACCTTACTTCCTTCAACCAAAAAGCAATTTCAGGGGAAACACTCACCTGTGAGCAGTCAGCAGTTAACAGCTCAAAGAATAACTGTGGGAGGTGGGGGTAAAGAAAGGGACATTTGGCCTGGGCACCACACCATCCACTACAAACACCTAGATGAATCCCATTCACTAGATTATCATTCAACATTCCCAGAATTTCCCTGTTTAGACAGGGTGCTTAAAAGCTTTAAAGAGGCATATCTCTTCAACTCCGCCTCTCAAAATTCAGCAGGAAACTCAAGTATAGAGTTGGTAATTGAAAAGAATTTGGAGGTAGTTTAGAAGATGAATGCCAAGAGGAAAGTGGTAGATTCTAAAAAGATGAGTATTGGTCACAGAAAACAGAATAGTGGAGCCAGTATCTGTAAAGTTAGTGTGTCAGAGGGGACTAAGGGAGAAGCCTGCTTGCATATTTTTTTTCTCTAAACCAACTTTCAGTGGTGCAGCAGACACATTACGGAAGATAGAATTAAAATTGATTCAGTCCTTGGGGTCTGCCTCTATTCCACCTAAATAATACTAAAGAGCCAGGAACAAACATAATGAGAATTCATAATTTCATAGCTTAAATGAAAGCTATGAAAGTCATCAAAATGATAAACCCATAAGGAGAGAGAAATGTGTTTTATTTTATTTTATTATTTTAAAAAACTCCTTGATGCAACTCACAATGAAAGGAAAATTTTCTTAGAGGCCAAGGAATAAAGGAACAAACAAAGGCCTGTGGGGAAGGTAGCATTTCTAGGAAAAAACAGCAGATCCTTCTAAGGAACAAGATATTGCCTAAAATATTTCCTAGAAAAAGATTTAACTCAGCAACACTTAATTAAAAGCTGCAGATCTAGATGAGAGATTGATATCTTTAACTTATAAATACACATGAATGACTGTGAAATATATTTATTAAGATGTGTTTCAATTGTGGAATTACTGCCGGGTGCTCTGTTTTGTAAGGTTACATAATTATGCACATCCAAATTTATACTTAACACCAGGATTTACATCTTCTTGCAAGTGGATTTGTGTGGAGGTAACTGCACCTTTCAAACTTACAGGAGCAAAGAAAATTCCAGTGGATACTTGGTAGAGGAAAAATGCTGTAGAGTGGATTCCACATGGTAAAGCAGTTACTTTTACTGCTCTGGAGTCTGGATGCCTGGGTTCGAATCCCACATTTACCACTTACTAGATGAGTTAAAACAAGTTACTTGAGCTCTAGACTCAGTTTCCAAATCTGTAAAATAGGGATATTCTTTGTAATTACCTCACAGCACTGTCATGAATATTCAATACACTAATGCATGCTTGGAGCTTATTATAAGCTTATTATATATATAATTATATATATATTATATATATAATTGCATTTTATAGCTTATTATCTAGTACATTATTATTCCATGAATGACAATTATTATTGTTATTACTATTAATTTTTGTGGTGAGCAGAAATGTTAACAAACTTCCTTAGAATAAAAATGTCTTAGAAAAATAGTAAGTGTGGAAACAGAGGAAGAGTGAGAGTTTAGTGAGTAGAATCAATGAAGTTTAGTAAAACAGTTACTCGAGGCATGAGAAAGTAAGAAATGTGGCTTATTTATTCCTAAGAAATTATTTTCTATCATTATTTTGAGAAAGCTCATCAGTATATAAACATATTTTCAGTAGTTTGATGGGGTAATGGATTGGTGGGCCTAATGGTTCTTCACATTTGACTATAATAATAGTAAAGATTTATTAATTGCCTACTATATTCTTACTGTTGTTCTTAGCACTTTATGTTTAGACCCAATTAATCTTTCCCCCATTTTTTTAAATCAAGTACATTTAAATCCCATTTCAAGTGGAAGACAATATGATAAGAGAGTTTCTAGTAACTTGCATATTATTAAATTGGGAAGTCAAGATATAATCCCAGGCACACTGGCTGTAGAGCCTGTGACCTTAAACAGTATACTGTACTATCATGTATCTACTTGAATGTGTGTGCTGGACTCAGTAGAAAACATTGGTGAGTAAACCTGTTATTCACTAAGTCATTTCAAGAGAATAAAATGGCAATATCTGGAATTCTCTGATTCTCCACTACAACTAGACTGTCACTGTGTATAGTATTGATGATCTTATGTTATTTACAGCTCTACCTTTTGGTAAGGTTAATAAAGAGTGAAAATTAAGTAGGGTTTGGATTTTCTATACTCACTCCAAGTCCTGAATGACTTACTTGGCCAATGGGAAGCATGGGAGCTGTGATTACATGAACACAATACCTATCAATCTTTGACGGCTTGCCACATGATTCTTAGAATCAATTCATGAGAAATAAGAGTGCCACAACCAAAACATCCTAATGGACCAACTATCAAAAACATTGAATTGGCAGCCAAAGGTGGGTAACAGTAGGATCCAATCATAAGGATTGACATGGTTCTTCCACTGTCTTATAGTCACACACGTTTGGGGACAGTGAAATTCTACTTTTAAATGTAAGGGGTTTTTTTCCTCTAAAAAATATCAACTATTTTTTCTAATATTTTGATTAGTTAGCTAGGGTTGCAATAACAAAGTGCCACCAACAGGGGGGCTTAAAAAACAGAAATGCATTTTCTCATTATTCTGGAGGCTAGAAGTCTGAGATAAAGGTGTTGGCAGGGTTGGTTGCTTCTGAGACATCTCTCCTTGACTTATAGATGGTCATCTTCTCCTTGTGTCTTCATGGGGTCTTCTTTTCATACATGTGTGTCCAAATTTCATCTTATAAGAATACCACTCTCCAAATAGAGTCACACTTTGAGGTACTGGGGACTAAAACTTCAACATATGAATTTGGAGGAAGACACATTTGAGCCCATAACACATTAATAGTGGAATAAAAATGTACTATTCTCTGCACATGAGGACAGTTACTTTATATTGTCACCCAAGCCTACATGTTACTACAGTCCAGCAGAAGATTCAAATTGAAAGAGGTAATTTTAAACTTTGTTCAACATAGTCAATAAGTCAGCTGCACAAAAGTGAGGTAGAGTTTCCTCTCCAGGTAACATTTTGTTCCTTTGATGGGGGATGGCAAAGAGGAAAGCTTCACAAAGTCAGATTTTACTCTCTATTACCTACTGGAATCAAAGAAGAGTGTTCACACTGTACACACAGAAAATGGATGTCTGACATTTCTGTTGTTTTTCTGAAAATGTAATAAGCTTTTTGTTTTTCACCTAGCACTAGCTCTGGTTACATTTCTCATATTTTCTGAAAGGCATTGGTCAAAGCACTTATGTATCCAAATCATCTCAGTCTTACTGATCTAGAATACAAATGACTAGATACTAAATTTGTAAGACATTAGGGTCATCAAAAATTTACAAAATAGAATGTAAAAGGTAAACCCAAACTGAAGGTTAAAAACTGGTGATAAGAAACTCAAATATAATTTCATTTAGCAATGCGTTGTTAAAGTATGTAATTTTAGATGAACCATTCTTCTTCATGTGTCTGAAATGTTTTTCTCCACTACTTCAACCTTGTACTTTATTTCTGCCACTAAGTATTATAGAAAAGGAAAGAACAGATTAAATAATTTTCATGTTCTTCCCCATGACCATGATTAGAATGTTATTATTTAAATAAAGATACAAGGAATAGGCCTGAGCCTAAGTTAAAATTCCAGTGAATATTGTGGGAATCTTTATAGGCTTAAGAAAGACTTTTTAAATCTCATTTTTTAGTCAAAACATTCACATTGTTACTAAAGTAGGGAGGATAGTGTAATTATCTTTCATGTACCTATCACAGCCTCAACAGTTATTCTGTCATGACATTTTTTTTTCCTTTAACCACACTCATACTCCTTGTTCCCTGATTATTCAGAAGTGAGTCCCAGGCATTAAAATTTTTAGAAATAGATATTTGAGTATGTATTTCTAAAACATAATGGCTCCTAATAAACATAACCACAATAGTATTAACATGCTCCTATAAGTTAAAAATAATTTCTCTTTTTTAATAGATTTATTTACTTATTTATTTATTTTTTGTGGTACACGGGCCTCTCACTGCTGTGGCCCCTCCCGTTGCGGAGCACAGGTTCCAGACGCGCAGGCCCAGTGGCCACGGCTCACGGGCCCAGCCACTCCGCGGCACACGGGATCCTCCCGGACCGGGTTACGAACCCACGTCCCCTGCATTGGCAGGCGGACCCCCAACCACTGCGCCACTAGGGAAGCCCTAGATTTATTTTTTAGAGAAATTTTAGGTTCACTGTAAAATCGAAAACAATGAACAGAGATATCCTATGTACTCCCTGTCCCACTCATGAAAAACATACCCCACCAGAGTGGTACATTTGGTACAATTGATAAACCTACCTTGACATATCATTATCACTCAAAGACCATAGTTTACATTATGGTTCACTCTTGGTGTTGTTACATTTTATGGCTTTGGACAAATGTATAATGGCATGCATCCACCATTACAGTGTCATACAGAATAGTGTCACTGACCTAAAAATACTGTGCTTCACCTATTTATCCCTCCAACCTTCCAATCCCTGGCAAACACTGACCTTTTTACTAACTCCAGTTTTACTTTTTCCAGAATGTCACAGAGTTGGAATCATACAGTATGCAGCCTTTTCAGATTGACCTCTCTTACTTAGTGGTATGCATTTGTTTCCTCTATGTCATTTCATGGCATGATGCTCATTGCCTTTTAGTGTTGAATAATAGTAATAACGTATTAATATTGATAATAATATTAAACTTTAACATTATATATAATAGTAATTTCTTCTTAAAAATAAAGTTAAATATCCAATCAGTTTACATTTTTGAAATTATCACATATATATATATAATATTTGAAAATTCAAATAAAATCCATATATTGTAACTGGTTGAAATGCTGCTTAAATCTCTCTCTTTTTTAAATTACTAGTTAAATGTCTCTCCTGCAGTCTCTTTTTACTGTCATTGTTGTTTTTGTTGAGGAGACTAAGATCTATTGCAGAAAGTCCTCACACAGATGGATTTTGCTAATTGCCATTGATGACAGAAAAACAATTGCCTAAGCTACTTATCGCCATAAATATTTTTCCCAGAATGATAACAGCAAAAAGAAGAATGTAGAGGAAGTATTCAGGATGTTGAAGGATTGTCTGGAACACTAAAGGAAGAGTCCATTACTGAGGCCAATATTAGCATCACAGAAACATGGATTAGATTTTTGATTCTGAGAATTAATAGCTTGACATTGGACAAGTTTTTGATATTTTTGGTCTCAACTTCCAAGTATGTAAAACTATACATAAGTACATCCTAGTTAAATTACTGAATACAGAAGTTTTTTTCTTGTTGTTTGTTTGTTTGTTTTCTGTGTTTATCTTTTTAAGGCATGAAAGCAGCCAGAGAAAACAGACACAGTTCCTACAGGGTGATAACAGTGACAGCTGATGTCACAACAAATATATAAAACAAATTATCTTCAAAGAAGAATGTAGAGGAAATATTTAGTGATGTTGAAGGCTTGTGTGGAACATTAAAAGGAATAGTCTGTGACTGAGAAACAAACAAACAAAAATAATATGGTGCAGCCACCATGGAAAATGGTACAAAGTTTCCTCAAAAAATTAAAAATAGAACAACCATATGATCCAGCAATTACACTCCTGGGTTTATATCCAAAGAAAATGAAAACACTAATTTGAAAAGATATATGTACCCCAATGTTCACAGCAGAATGCCCAGATATGGAAGCAATATAAGTATCTATCAACAGATGAATGGATAAAGAAGATGTGGTATATATAAATATATATACATATATGTAATGGAATATTACTCAGACATAAAAAAGAATAAAAAAGAATAAAATTTTGCCATTTGTAAAATATATATATATATGGTTTAGATATTCCGTAAAAATATTTAATACTATGGATTATTATTTTTCTCAGTTAACTAGATATTCCAATATTCTGCTCAACATTTTGTAAGTCACTGGAATTTTAATATGCTATATTCCCAGTATTAGGCACATACTGAAGAGTCTTTCATGTCATGGACTATTTCCTTTTTTGATCCTCAGGGACATCAGGGTAGAAATCTTATTCTCAGCTCCTTGGCAGAAGAACTAATTCTGTGATGATTGCTTTCACTCTGTCTCTAACCTCTAAAACTGTGCATATCTGATGAATGGCATCCTAGGAAACAAGGCTTGTTTGCTTGCTTGTTTGAAATCAGTTGAGAAAAAAAAAATGTTAAAAAGCACTTTAGGGATGCATGTGGTTTTCACTTGAATTTATTGCAGAAAAATATATTTATTTTTTAATAAATAATTCACTTCCTGAATTGGTGTTTAGGTAGAGAGACCATTTGTGTTTCCAGAGGTATAAACAAGAGTGATGATTGAGAGCTTAATATGGACATAATCTCTAGCTTTCACTGATTAGTTCTCCATGGATTTTTGCCATGGATTACTGTACAGCTGCAAAATTTGCACAGTAATCCTCAGCTATGCAATTTGATGGCAGGCTTTATTTTAAGGTCATTGTCCCTACAAATAATAAGAACATAACATGTATCAATTCTTGGTTTACACCTTCATGTGGATAGATAAACAAAGAGAAGACAACAGCGTAAAATTACAAGGAAGCCAACACAGAGATAAAATCTGACAGTAAGATATCTAAGTAAGCAAATTGGATTATAATATAGTTAGTGAAGGGTGGCTTCAGGTCAGTGATGGGGTATGAGTTGTACCTCAAATACGGGGTTAAATTAGATGAGAATTATGTATTCCTATTAGGAACAGAGGTGACATGAACAATGTAAACAAGGTACGTTTGTGCGCAGTAGATAAAGCCTGGTGGAACAAAGTGGTCATACTTGGAAGAAATGTGACATAAGGCTGGAAATGAAACTGGAATACAACTATGTGAAGGATATGTTAATAAAATTGAAAGAAATTTGAAAACTGTCTTTAAACAGCAAAGATTTGTTATTGGTTTTACGCCTTTGCAGGTAGCTAATGAGAAAAAAAAAATTTGAAGTTGACATGCACTGTTTTTGCTTCTAGAAAAACAAATGAGTGAACACTGGGAAACACTTTTCATCAGAATAGCTGATTCTAAAGTGAGGAAATGGAGTAGAAAATGGGCAATGTTCCAGTCTCTTTGACTGTGCGGAATTGAAAGAATTAAATTCAATTACAATTTTCAAATCATCTTCTGAGGCTGGAGTAAAGCACTGTTTATATTGGACTCCCTTAGTTGACCATAGGATGGAAGGCAAAGTTATGCAAACATGGCTTTGCAGGGAAGACCTGATACTGGTAAGATAACATTAAACAGCACTGTTGGAATGCCTTATGCTTATGGCAAATCACAGCTTCAAATATTGAAGCATAGCATAGAGATTCTCAGGAAACAGCAACAGTAAACAAATGAAATATGTCATTCAGCAGATATAGAGAAGGGAAATGAGAAAAGTCCTCTTTAAGGCATACAACAGGAGTAAAGTGTACAAACACAAACACCAGGCTTAGCATAGAGTTATCACACAGACCCGAGACCACAGCTGGTTTGATAAATGATTAGGTATAAGTTAAGCAAAGGACAACAGTATTTGGATGGGGGAGGTAAAGAGTGCTCCAGACTCAAATACAACATGAGAGAAGATGTAAAATTGATGGAGACAGTGGTGCACTACAGAAACTGAAAGACATGAATTGTGTCTTCTAATGAAGCTAGAAGACATTAATCTAGAAATGAGTAGCCAAGTGCCAAGACTTGAAGGTTTTATGGCCATAATAATAAACATTTTCCCATATGATAGAAAAGTACTAAGTGCTAACCAAAACAATGAATTCTTTCCAAATATCTATATCTGTGCAGAGGATATTGTTAAAAATTATTTTATTAGGTAATTTGTCCTACCTAATAAAATTTATATTATCCTTGCTTTGCTATATTCAACCTAAAATTTAAGCCAATGTATACAGTTTATAAGAATGGAAAACTTTAATTCTGGCAGCATGTTTTAATACCTTTTTTGATTAAAAACACTTACTAACTGCCTGCTATGTGAAAAATTCTGTGCTAGTTACTGGACATACACAGGTTAAAAAAAAAACTTAATCAGATAAACTGCAAAATCTGGAAGGTGAAATCAGTTCATAAACAAGTCATCTAAAGGGGAAACTGAGTTAGTGAAAAGTGGAAAAAGAAGGAAATAACCACAGTGCTTAGAGTTCTTTCACGTTCAGTTTAAATATTGATTTGTGAGGAAAGATCACTCAATTGCAATTCAGTAGAATATTTGATGAGAAGCCCTATATAAGCATTGAGAATAAGCTTAGAAGCTGAAACAAATTTAAAAGAACAGGGGGAAATCACGGAAAAAGTATCGACACTGAGATCAGTCAGATATGAGTTGAAATAATTAGTAATGTGCCAGACATTCTTAGATAAAACAGTGAATAGAACATAGTTCCTGCTCTTATGGATGTTACATTCTAGTGGGGAAATTGACAAAACAAAAAAATAATTACAATACCAGGCAATGTTAAAATTTATGAAGAAAAAGAATTGGGTTAGGGTGTAGGGAATGTTGGGATGTACATCAGGAAACAGTCTCTCTGTGACATTCTAATGAAGACCTCCAAGAGGTAAGGGAGTCCTGCTTACTGATAGCCGTGTTGCCTGAGCACAGAGAAGAGCAAGTGCATTGGTACTGAAGGAGATCAGATTTTCAACGTTCTCCAAAAACGCCAGGATTCAATATTATGTGCTCAATAAAGTTAAGATGAAATAACCCTAAAAATCCTTATTAGTATTAAAGTATTTCCATTCCAGAGCAAAAATCTCAAAAGAATAAGACACTAGACATTAAAGCCAAAGAAGGTTATAGAGAAGACTGAGTCTAACCACTTCAATTTGTAGATGAGAAAACTGCATTCAGAGAAATAAAATTATTGGCAGAATGTGGCTGGGACTAGAAGTTAGGTCCCTTCAATAATAAGTAGCTTATCCTTTTCGCATTGTCCCTGCTGACAGGTGAAAAAGAAAAGGTCCCAGGAATTGTCTTGCTATAGCATCTAGCTTAGTACTGAATACAATGAGCTGCATGATTCATGCACCTTGTTCAAAATGACATGAAAATTTAGAACTTCTTGTCATTTTCTCCCTGAAATATCACATATATTTTGTTGAAGGCAGAAAAGCCAATTTTTACATAGTAAAACTGCTTTATAATTAGGCCTCCAATATGAGTAGCATAAAAACATTTTTTTTTAATCTAGAGAAAATTGGGTCTCATTTTTGGAAGGAACACCAGCTACTCTCAAAAAATATTGCTCAATATGCCTCGTTTAACTCTCCAGGAACACTTGAAATGACTAAGGCTGACCTTTTGCTTATTTTTGAGTTTTTTGAAACATGAATCAATTTGCCACCTTCTATTCCTTTAGTTTTTATTTGGATTTTGTGAATTTGCTACAAGGCACCTTTTCTCAGAAGTGTTTTTGAGTCATTAGCACCTATTAAAGGTCAATTATTATTGCCTCACTCCCCAGCTACTACACCTGGGCTGGGCTGTTGCTGCTGACATGGTTTTGTGACTCATGTAAAACTCATGGCCTGTCACTCTTCTAGTTCTGCTGTTCCAAAAAACATTAATGTGTGTCTGTCAACATAGCATCAACAGTAAGTGGTCTTGGTCCAGACATTAATTATTTGTCTGGAGTCAATCAGTGTATTTCTGTTGATGACAGTCTATCTATATCATTCAAATAAGTTTGCATTGTTTGTATTATTTGTTTGTATGTTTGCATGCGTGTTTTGTTGTAAAAGTTTGTAAATATTCTTAAAGAAAAAAAGTGATAAATGGTGGTAGCTTCTGCCCCTATGCTACAAAAAGCCAATTTAACTCACAATATAGTTTTAGTATAAAATGAATAGAGTCAATTCTGAGATTTCAATCCTGAGAAGAGAAACATTTTCTGTGGAAAGAAAAAAACACATAAGCAAAAGGGAGAGACAATATGTAGAAGTGAATTTGTTTTCTTCCCAGTTCCTAGTTTTAGAAATGGCAGTACAATTCCCATAGCAGTAAAATTTATATATTTTACATATTTACTTTCAGCCTAGGAGTCCTTTTTGTAGGGGTTAGAGATTTCATTGACTGTAATAGATTAAAGATGAACCAAAATTCTTTTACACTTCTCCCATTAATAGGTGTGGTCTGATTCTCCCACCTTGAATCTGGACAGAGATTGTGACTACTTGCCAAATAGAATACTGTGAAAATGATGCCACTAGTTTCCATACTTAGATTTAAGAAATTTAGGCAGCTTCCACTGCCTGTCTCTTGAATACTCATTCTTGGCTCCCAGCTGCCATGCTCTGAGAAAGCTCAACTAGTCTTTTGGAGAGAATTTTGTAGGAAGGAACTGAGGGTTATGACAGTTCCAGCTGAGCACCCAGTTGACAGTAAACACCAGTTTTCCAGCCATACAAGTGAGCCCATCTTTGAAAAACCATCTTCTAGCTCCAATCAAGCTGGAGCAAAGGAACCAGTGATAAGATCTTCCTACCAACACCTGCACAAATGGTAGGTTAATAAAAAAATGGTTTTGTGGTTTTAAGTCGAGAAGTTTTGAGTGTTTCTTATATACCAGAACAGTACCCTTTTATGAACATCTACATACCAGTCAGGCTTGCTATTTCTATAACAGTGTTCTATACTTACTTGCACTAAGGGAGTACATTCTCCACAAAGCCACTTTACATGTAGTTCCCCAAACAATGATAACCTTCTCTTAGATCAGGTGAGCTAATCTGTTGTCAGAAGGAAGCAATATGATTGAAATAATTTGCACTAAATCTTGAATGATTAATGTGTATTTAAGACACTCAGAAAGCTTTAACAGGCAAAAATTCAACAAACAAAATAAATTGAAAAGCACAGGGAATATAGCCAATATTTTATAATAAGGGTAAATGGAGCATAATCTTTAAAAATTGTATAAAAAAAAGAATGTAAAAAGAAAAGACATGTTAAATTTCAGTTAGAATTCAACAAAGCAAAAAACAAGTAAATATTTTCCCTTTCAAAAAAAAATATATTGAAAAAATAGCAGACCATAGGAGAGGGTCATAGTTTAGAGTATGCAAAACATGTGGATTGTCCTTAGGCTGTAGTTTGGGCCTCTAAATTGAGGAGATTAAGTCAAGGATTTACATCTTGTGTTAGTTATTAGGAAAGGGGCAATGTATATAGTGCATTGCATTGTATTTTAAAACAATTCATTGTTCACCCCCATGACTAGTTTGTATGTTTCTTTAAGGTAGGAATGAAGTCTACCTCATCCATATATTTTCCACCATAGCTAGTAAAGTATATTTTGTACAGTTCAGATGTTCAAAAATATTTTTATGTGAAACAATATGTAGAATTCCTGAACACATATTTACTATTTGTTTTGATGTCAAAGTGCCCAAATATTATGAGATATCAACATAAAATAATTAAATTGAATGAATTATATATATATACACACACACACACACATACATATATATATATACATATATATCTTTTCTTGCCTCTTTATTGCACTGGCTAAAATGTCTAGTACAATGTTGAATATGTTGATTGATTTTAAAATGTAATAATTCCCTTACATTCCTTGAATAACCCCAACTAAGTAGTATTATATGATTCTTTTTCTGTATTTCTTGGTTCACTTTTCTTGTATTTCATTCAATATTTTTACATCTATGTTCATGAGATTAGTCTATGATTTTCTTCTTGTAACTTTCTAGTCAGGTTTTGCTATCAAAGTTAGGCTGTTCTCATAGAACAAATTGAAGAGTTCTGTCTTTTCCTAATTTCTGATATAATAATGTAGTGTAGCAATAACCATTAAAATAATTTGAGTCTGGAATTTCTCTTGTCTGAAAGATTTAAATAAAGTATTTTTTTAAGTAGTTATATGGTTATTCATTATAAAAACTGTAAAGGAAAAACATATTCAGAGAGGATATTGTCATATTTGCAGACACATCCAAAAGAAACTATAGATTAATAATGGAAATAATAATTTAGTTTAGAAGAATGCTGCATAAAATTTCAATACATACAAATTGTAATATGCAAGAAAATGGGCAGGAAATTTGATGATGAAAAATCTCATTTAAAATAACATCAAAACTGGACTTCCCTGGTGGTGCAGTGGTTAAGAATCCACCAGCCAATGCAGGGAACACAGGTTCAAACCCTGGTCTGGGAAGACCCCACGTGCCAGGGAGCAATTAAGCATGCACAACACAACTACTGAACCTGCACTGTAGAGCCCATGAGCCACAACTACTGAGTTCATGTGCTGCAGCTACTGAAGCCCATGTGCGTAGAGCCCATGCTCCACAACAAGAGAAGCCACCACAATGAGAAGTCCATGCACTGCAAAAAAGTGTAGCCCTTGTTTGCTGCAACTAGAGAAAGCCCTCGTGCAGCAAAAAAGACCCAACACAGACAAAAATATAAATAAAATAAAACAAAAATAAATAACATCAAAACTATAAAATACCAAAAAATAGATGGAATATATTAAAGATATCTATACAGAAAATCATAATATATTTTAAGAAAATTTAGAGAGGAACTTAGTAACTAGATATATCATGCAAAATATACTATAAAGGCACAAATTCTCCCCAAATTGACCTATAGTTGTATTTTGAAATTGATTATTTTATATTAATTAATTGAAATATATTTGCCTTACAACATTATATTATTTTCGGGTGTACAACATAGTGATAAGATATTTTTATAGATTATGCATTATAGAAAGTTATTATGATTATATTGATTATATTCCCTATGCTGTACATTACATCCCTGTGACTTATTTATTTTATAACAGTAATTTTTTACCTCTTGGTCCCCTTCACATATTTCACCCATTCCTCACCCCCTCCCCTCTGGCAACCACTAGTTTGTTCTCTGTATCTGTGAGTTTGTTTCTGTTTTGTTATACTTGTTCATTCGTTTTGTTTTTTAGATTTAACATATAAGTGAAAACAT
This sequence comes from Aethalodelphis obliquidens, assembly GCF_003676395.1. Lineage (NCBI taxonomy): Eukaryota > Metazoa > Chordata > Mammalia > Artiodactyla > Delphinidae > Aethalodelphis > Aethalodelphis obliquidens. Next base: position 2,867,953 of record NW_020838037.1, on the reverse strand, counting down.
ACAGTGTTTGTCTTTCTACGTCTGAAATTTCACTTAGCATAGAGTTCACTAAGAACTACAGGTTCATCCAGGTTGCCCAAAATGGCAAGATTTCATTCTTTTTTATTGTTGAGTAATATTCAACTGTATATATATACCACATATTTTTTCACTCATCTGTTGATGGACACTTAGGCTGCTTCCATATCGTGGCTCCTGTAAATAATGCTTCAATGATCACTGGGGTACATATAACTTTTCCAATCAAAATTCTAGTGGCTGTATTCCTGTGTTTGGCTACAAGCTGATTTTAATGTTTATAAAGACTTGTACGATTAAAAAATAGCAACTATGATATACATCAATAAACAACAAAGTAACATTGATAGTGCAGATACAGATCCAATATTAAAGGGATACATAACTTATGACAAAAGTGGAGCTAAGAAAGAAGAGTGAGGAGACATCTCTGTATTAAATTGTTAGGTTAACAGGATATCCATATTTTTTAAAATATGAAATTTGACTTCTACTTTATACTGTTCACAAAAGTTAATTCCAAATACTTTATAGATATTAGTATGAAAGGAAAAAGAGTAAAACTTTTAGAGAATTATATGAGACTACTGACATGATTTTGAGGTAGATAGCCACATTTTTGTAAAGAAAACAAATAAAACACTGTCTATAAATGCAGTTTCATAAATTGAAATACATTAAAATTAAAAGTTCTGGAAATTCAAAATAAGAGTGAAATGGCAACCTGCGGAATGGACAACATAATTCTAACATATATAACTGACAAAGGACTTGAATCCTAAATTAAAAAAAAAAAAAGCTCCTAAAAATAAATAAGGAAATTACAAAGAAACCCAATAGAAATGAAATGGGTATGACACTGGAACAGGCACACTACAAACAGGATATATATATATATATATATATATATATATATATATATATATATATGTGTGTGTGTGTGTGTGTGTGTGTGTGTGTATATACACACATATATATATACACATATATGTATATATATATGACCAATAAATGTGTAAAGAGATACTCAACATTATTGGTAATTAGGGGAATGTTGGCTAAAACAACAATACAAAAAATCCAGTAAGTGATTAAAGTAAAAAGATAGACAGTATGAAAATTAGCAAGATAACCAGAATCCTCATGTTCTGCTTCTCGAAGATGAAAGTGGCATAGTGACTTTCAAATACTCTTTGACCAGTATCTACCACCATGCATCAGGGGAGATGGAGACAAGATGGCAGAGTAGAAGGATGTGAGCCCACCACCTTTTACAAAAACACCAAAATCACAAATAACTGCTGAAAAACCATGGACACAAAAATGCTGGAACCTACCAGAAAAGATTCTCTATATCAAAAGACAAAGAAGAAGCCACAATGAGATGGTAGGAAGGGCACAATCACGATAAAATCAAATCCCATACCCACTGGGAAGGCAACCCACAAACTGGAAAATACTTATACCACAGAAGTTATCCCATAATAGTGAAAGTTCTGAGCCCCACTCAGGCTCCCCAGCCTGGAGGTCAGGCAACAAGAGAAGCCTCCAGAGAATCTGGCTTTGAAGGCCAGAAGGGTTTGATCACAGGAATTCCACAGGACTAGAGGAAACAGAAACTTTACTCTTGGAGGACACACACAAGGTCTTGTGTGCACCGGGACACAGGGAAAAAAGCAGGGACTTCATAAAAGATTGGGCCAGACCTACCTGCTAGTATTGGAGCATCTCAGGCAGAGTCAGGGGCAGCTCTGTCTCATTACAGGGACAAAGGCACTTGTGGTGGAAGTTCTGGGAAGTACTCTTTGGTATGAGCCTTCCTGGAGGCCACAATTTTGTTAAGACCTGGCCCCACCCAACATCCTGCAGGCTCCAGTGATGGGATGCCTCAGTCCAATCAACCAACAGGGAAGGAACACAGTCCCACCCATGAGTAGACAGGCTGGTTAAAGTCTTACTGAGCCAACAGCCCTCTAATCACACCCCTTGTCATGACCCTATCTGATAGAGGGACAAGACCAAGCTCCACCCACCAGTGGGTGGAAACCAGTCCCTCCCATTAGGAATCATGCAGAGCCTCTTAGAAAGCCTCATCCACCAGGGGGCAGATAGCAGAAGTGAGAAAAAAATATACAACCCTTCAGTCTGAAGAACAGAAACCACACAGAAAATTAAACAAAAGGAGATGGCAGAGGAATATGTCCCAGATGAAGGAACAAAATATAACCCCAGAAGAGCAACTAAGTGAAGTGGAGATAGGCAATCTACCCAAAAAAGACGTCAGACTTATGATAGTGAAGATGATCTAAGAGCTCAGAAAAAGAATGGAGGCAAGGATGGAGAAGATACAAGAAATGTTTAATGAAGACCTAGAAGAACTAAAGAACAACAAAACAGAGAAGAAAAATACAATAAATGAAATGAAAAATACTCTAGAAGGACTCAAAATCAGAATAACTGTGGCAGAAGAACAGATAAATGAACTGGAGGACAGAGTGGTGGAAATCACTACTGAGGAGCAGAATAAAGAAAAAAGAAGGAAAAGAAATGAGGACGATCTAAGAAACCTCTGGGCTAATATTATATGCACCAATATTTGCATCATAGGGGTCCCATAAGGAGAAGACAGAGAAAGGACTTGAGAAAATATTTGGAGAGATAATAACTGAAAACTTCACTAACATGGGAAAGGTTGTCACCCAAGTCCAGGAAGTGCAGAGAGTCCCAGGCAAGATAAACCCAAGAAGGAACACAACAAGACAAATAGTAATCAAATTGACAAAAATTAAAGACAAAGAAAAAATATTAAAAGCAGCAAGAGAAAAGCAACAAATAACATACAAGGGAACTCCCATAAGGTAATCAGCTGATTTCTCAGCAGAAACTCTGCAGTCCAGAAGGGATTAATATATTTAAATATATTAATATAATTAATATTTTAATGTTTTTAAAGTGCTGAAAGGGAGGAATCTACAGCCAAGAATATTCTATCCAGCAAGGCTCTCATTCAGATTCGGTGGAGAAATCAAAAGCTTTACAGACAAGCAAAAGTTAATATAATTCAGCACTACCAGACCAGATTTGTAACAAATGCTAAAGAAACTTCTCTAGACAGAAGAGAAAAGGCCAAAACTAGAAATGAGATAATTATCAATGGAAAACCTCTTTCATAAAGGCAAACACAGAGAAAAGATAGGAAATCATCCACACACAAATATGATATCAAAACCAGCAATTGTGAGAAGAGGAGAACACAAATGCAGGATACTGGAAATGCATTTGAAATTAAAAGACCAGGAACTGAAAGTAATCTTATTTATACATACAGACTGCTATACCAAAACCTCATGGTAACCACTAACCAAAAATCTGCAATAGATAGATACACAAACAGAAAAAGGAATCCAAACACAACACTGAATTTAGTTTTCAAATCACAAGAGAAGAATACAAAAGAGAAAGGGAATAAAAAAGACCTTCAAAACAAATCTAAAACAATTAACAAATGGCAATAGGAACATACATCACAATAATTACCTTAAATGCAAATGGATTAAATGCTCCAACCAAAAGACATAGACTGGATAAATAGTTACAAAAACATTACCCATATATATGTTGTCTAAAAGAGACCCACTTCAGACCTATGGACACATACAGACTGAAAATGAGGGGATGGAAAAAGGTATTCTGTGCAAATGGAAATCAAAAGAAAGTTGGTGTAGCAATACTCATATCAGAAAAAATAGACCTTCAAATAGACTGTTACAGGAGAAAGAGAAGGACACTTCATAATGATCAAGGGATAAATCCAAGAAGAAGAGATAACAATTGTAAATATATATGCACCCAACATAAGTGCACCTTAATATATAAGGCAAGTACTAACAGCCATAAGAGGAGAAATTGACAGTAACACAATAATAGTGGTGGACTTTAACACCCCACTTTCATCAATGGACAGATCATCTAGACAGAAAATCAATAAGGAAACACAGGCCTTATATGACACATTAGATCACATGGACTTAACTGTTATTTATAGAACAAGCCATCCAAAAGCCCAAAACACATTCTTTTCAAGTGCACATGGAACATCCTACAAGATTTATCACATGCTGGGCCACAAAACAAGCCTTTCTCCTAAGAAAACAAGGGAGAGGACTCAGATCAATAAAATCAGAAATGAAAAAGAAGTTACAACACGGATACCACAGAAATACAAAGTCTCATAAAAGACTACTATAAGCAACTATATACTAAAAAAATGGACAACCTGGAAGAAATGGACAAATCCTTAGAAAGGTACAACCTTACAAACTTAACCAAGGAGAAATAGAAAATATGACCAGGCCAATCACAAGTACTGACATTGAAACTGTGATTATAAAACACCCAACTAACAAACGTCCAGGACCAGATGGCTTCACAGGTGAATTGTATCAAACATTTAGAGAAGAGGTAATACTTATCCTTCTAAAACAATTCCAATATTGCAGAGGAAGAAACACTCCCAAACTCATTCTATGAGGCAACCATCTCCCTGATATCAAAACCAGAAAAAGATATCACAAAAAAAGAAAAATTTCCAGGCACACATCTCTGGTGAACATAGATGCAAAAATTCTCAACAAAACACTATCAATCCAAATCCAACAATATATTAAAAGGATCATACAACAAGATCAAGTGGGATTTATCACAGGGATGCAATGATTTTTCAGTATCTACAAATCAATCAGTGTGATACAGCATATCAACAAATTGAAGAATAAAAACATTATGATATCTCAATAAATGTAGAAAAAGCTTTTGACAATATTCAACACCAATTTTTGATAAGAACTGTCCAGAAAGAGGGCATAAAGGGAACATAACTCAACATAATAAAGGCCATATACCAGAAACCCACAGTAAACATCATTTCCAATGGTGAGAAACTGAAAGCATTTCCTCTAAGATCAGGAACAAGACAAGGAGGTCCACTCTCACCACTACTATTCAACATAGTTTTGGAATCCATAGCCATGGCAGTCAGTGAAGAAAAAGAAAGAAAAGGAATTCAATTAGAAAAGAAGAAGTAAAACTGTTTGCAGATGACATATACTCTACACAGAAAATTCTAAAGATGCTACCAAGAAACTACTAGAGCTCATCAATGAATCTGATGAAGTTGCAAAACAGAAAATTAATACAAAGAAATTTCTTGCATTTCTATACACTAACAATGAAAGATCAGAAAGAGAAATTAAAGAAATAATCCCATTTACAATCACATCAAAAAGAGTAAAATACCTAGGAATAAACATACTGAAGGAAGCAAAAGACCTGTACACCAAAAGCTATAAGACACTGATGAAAGAAATCGAAGGTGACACAAACAGATGGAAAGATTTACCATGTTCTTGGACTGGAAGAATCAATATTGTCAAAATGAATATATTACCCAAGGCAATCTACAGATTCAATGCAAGCCCTATCAAATTATCAATGGCATATTTTACAGAAGTAGAACAAAAAAATGTTAAAATTTGTATGGAGACACAAAAGGCCCTGAATAACCAAGGCAATCTTGAGAAAGAAAAACAGCTGGAAGAATCAGGCTCCCTGACTTCAGACTATACTACAAAGCTACAGTAATCAAGACAGTTTAGTACTGGCTCAAAAACAGAAATATAGCTCAATGGAACAGGATAGAAAGCCCTGAAGTAAACCCACACACCTATGGTCAATTAATCTATGACAAAGGACATTAGTATAAGACAAAGTCTTATAGTATAAGACTATACAATGGAGAAACAACAGTCTTTTCAGTAAGTGGTGCTGGGAAAACTGGACAGCTATATGTGAAAAACTGTAAGTAGAACATTCTTTAACACCATACACAAAAATAAACTCAAAATGGATTAAAGACCCAGATGTAAGGCTGAATACTACAAAACTCTTAGAGGAAAACATAGGCAGAACAGTCTTTGACATAAATCATGTAATATCTTTTTTTGAGCTGTCCCCTAGTATAATGGAAATATAAACAAAAATAAACAAATGGGACATAATTAAACTCAAAAGGTTTTTCACAGCAAAGGAAATCATAAACAAGACAACTCTCAGAATGGGAGAAAATATTTGCAAACAAAGAGACCAACAAGTGATTAATCTCCAAAATATACAAACAGCTCATTCAATTTAATGTCAAATAACAAACAACCCATTCAAAACACATATATATGGAATCTAAGAAAAAAAAATGTCATGAAGAGCCTAGGGGTAAGATGGGAATAAAGACACAAACCTACTAGAGAATGGACTTGAGGATATGGGGAGGGGGAAGGGTAAGCTGTGACAAAGTGAGAGAGAGGCATGGATATATATACGCTACCAAACGTAAAATAGATAGCTAGTGGGAAGCAGCCACATAGTACAGGGAAATCAGCTTGGTGCTTTGTGACCACCTAGAGGGTTGGGATAAGGAGGGTGGGAGGGAGGGAGACGCAAGAGGGAAGAGATATGGGAACATATGTATATGTATAACTGATTCACTTTGTTATAAAGCAGAAACTAACACACCATTGTAAAGCAATTATACTCCAATAAAGATGTTAATAAATAAATAAATAAATAATAATTTGGACAAAAAAAAGAGAAAAAAATAAAAAAAACAATGGGCAGAAGATATAAATAGACATTTATCCAAAGAAGACATACAGGTGGCCAAGAAGCACGTGAAAAGATGCTCAACATTGTTAATTATTAGAGAAATAGAAATCAAAACTACAATGGGATATCACCTTATACCAGGCAGAATGGCCGTCATAAAAAAGTCTACAGAAAACAATGTTGGAGAGGGTGTGGATATAACGGAACACTCCTACACCATTGGTGGGAATGTGAATTTGTATAGCCACTATGGAGAACATTATGGAGGTTCCTTAAAAAACTAAAAATAGAGCTACCATAGGATCCAGCAATCCCACTCCTGGGTATATATATTGAGAAAAACATGGTTCGAAACGATACAGACACCCCAATGTTCATTGCAGCACTGTTTGCAATAGCCCACACATGGAAGTCACCTAAATGTCCATCAACAGATGAGTGGATAAGGAAGATGTGGTATATATATTCCATATATATATATATATAATATATATATAATGGAATATTACTCGGCTTTTAGATAGAATGAAATAATGCCATTTCCGGCAACCTGAATGGGCCTGGAGATTATCATACTAAGTTAAGTAAGTCAGACAGACAAAGACAAATATCATATGATATCACTTATATGTGGTATCTAAAAACAATGATACAAATGAACTTATTTATAAAACAGAAACACTCACAGACTTAGAGAATGAACTTATGGTTGCTAGGAGGAAAGGGTAGGGGGTGAGTGATAGATTGGGAGTTTGAGATTTACATGTAAACACTATTTAAAATAGATAACCAACAAGGACCTACTCTATAGCACAGGGAACTCTGCTCAATATTCTCTAATAACCTAAATGGGAAAAGAATTTGAAAAATAATAAATACTTATATATGTATAACTGAATCACTCTGCTGTACACCTGAAACTAACACAACATTGTAAATCAACTATACTCCAATATTAAATAAGAATTTTTTTTAAAAAAATGCATCAGCTTTATAATGATCCAAAAATTACACTTCTGAGAATAGATCCAGCAAAAATTATTGATTAGACATGTAGATAGATTGGATGATAGATAGATATAGTAGATAAATTGATATGTCGTTAGATAGATAGAGTTATATACTAAAAGACAAGAATGTTCAGAGCAGTATTATTTATAACAGTCCATATTCGAAACAACCTTACAATACAATGACCCACATCGGAAATGTTCATCAGCAGTAAAGTAGAAAGTAGCATATTCATATAATTAGAAATTATATAATGTAATTATAAATTGATTTGATTTGATTCACAGTTCAAAAATATAAAAAAATATGTGATGCTAGTTATCTCATAAGGTGTGGTAAAGACTAAAAAAGGAAGACTTGAGTGAGAGGGGTGGTATTGAAAAGCACCTTTAGGTCTGAACCTTACTGAAAAAGTTATTTTTGTTTTTCCTTGAAAACTGTCATTAAATATGTGAAAAGGCTGTAACTAGGTCATGTTTTTTATTATGGTATTAGTTACTTAGCCAAGGCTCACCACTAGTGAGGGAAAGAGTATGACTCAGGAAGTATTAGTAGAAAGAGAGGGATGAAAGCTCATGGAGGAGAAAAACCTTTGTATAATACCAAGGACAAGGATTTTCTTTTTCAGGCTGTGAATTTCAGTGTGTATAAAAAACAATAGATTTGTTCTAGATTCCTAAAGTGCATTGCAGAGCAGTCCCAAGCAAGGGACAGGAGTGGGGAACTGAAGAGAGAAGAGCCCATGGAGAAGAGTAACCTAGGGTCCCTTAGGATATCAGTTTCTACTAGGAGATGAAAGGCAAACCCAACTACAAAGTCTGGGCAACAAAATAATTGCTGTGTGCAGTTTACTAGTCAGTGTATGAGACTTTGGATAAGGACTGAGCAAATAGAGCAATCTGTGAGATGTACTACCTAAATAATCCCTGGGTAATGTGAGTTGCTTACATACTGTTTCTTGCTTTTCTTTTTATTGAGGCATAGTTGATGTACAATATTATATAAGTTGCAGGTGCACTACATTCTGATTCATAATTTTTAAAGTTTATACTCTTTTTATAGTTATTATAAAACACTGCCTATATTCCTTGTGCTGTACAATATATCATTGTAGCTTATTTCATACATAGTAGTTTGAACCTCTTAATCCCCTACCACTGTCTTGCCTCTCCCCCTGTCCTTCTCCCCACTGGTAACCACTAGTTTGTTCTCTATATCTTTGAGTCTTTTTTGTCATATTCACAGTTGTTTTGGGTTTTTTTTTTAGACTCCACATATAAGTGGTATCATACAGTATTTGTCTTGCTCCATCTGACTTATTTCACTAAGCATAATGCCCTCTAAACTCCATCCATGTTGTTGCAAATGGCAAAATTTCATCCTATATTATGGCTGAGTAGTATTCCATTGTGTATGTAAATATATATATATATATATATATATATATATATATATATATATATGTATTATCATATCTTCTTTATCCATCCATCTGTTGATAGACATTGAAGTTGCTTCCATATCTTGACCATTGTAAATAATACTGCTGTGAACATTGGGATGCATATATCTTTTCAAATTAGAGTTTGCAATTTTTTTGGTTGTATACTCAGGTGTGGAATTGCTGGGTCATATGGTAGTTCTGTTTTCACTTTTTGAGGAACCCTCATTCTGTTTTCCACAGTGCTGAACCAATTTACATTCCCACCAACAGTGCACAAGTGTTCCCGTTTTTCCACATCGTGGCCAGCATTTTTTATTTGTGGTCTTTTTGGTGATAGCCATTCTGACAGGTGTAAGGTGATAACTAATTGTGGTTTTGATCTTCATTTCTCTACTGATTAGTCATGTTGAGCATCTTTTCATGTGCCTGCTGTCCATCTGTATGTCTTATTTGGAAATATGTCCATTCAGATCTTCTGCTGATTTTTAATTGGGCATTTGTTTTTGCTGTTGAGTTGTATGACTTATATATACAAACATAGTTTAGATATTAACCTCTTGTTAGTCATAACATTTTCAAATATTTTCTCCATTCAGTAGGTTGTCTTTTTGTTTTGCTGATGAATTAATTCCTTTGCTGTGCGAAAGCTTTTAAGTTTAATTAGGTACCATTTGTTTATTTTTGCTTTTGTTTTAGGGACAGATCCAAAAAATATTGCCATGATTTATGTCAAAGAGTGTTCCACCTTTGTTTTCTTCTAGGAATTTTATGGCTTCTGGTCTTATATTTAGGTCTCTAATCCATTTTGAGTTTATTGTTGTATATGGTGTGAGGAAATATTCTAATCTCATTCTTTTGCATGTAGCTGTCCAGTTTTCCCAAAACCAATTTTGAAGAGACTGCCTTTTCTCCATTGTATATTCTTGCCTCCTTCTCATAGATTAACTGATCATGAGTACATGGGTTTACTTATGGTCTCTCTATTCTGTTCCAGTTTTTTATGTTTCTGTTTATGTGCCAGTATTATGCAGTTTTGATTAAAATAGCTCAGTAGTACAGTCTGATAGTAGTATGCTCAGGGAGCATAATACATCTAGCATTGTTCTTTTTTCTCAAGATTGCTTTGGCTATTCAAGGTTTTTTTGCGTTTCCATACAAATTTTAAAATTGTTCTAGTTCTGTGAAAAATGCCCTGAGTATTTTGGTAGGAATTGCATTGAATTTGTAGATTGCCTTGGGTAGTATGGTTATTTTATATAATATAATAACCATAATATATTATATAATATTTGTATAATATATTAATCATAATATAATATAATATAGTTCTTTCAATCCACAAACATGGTATATCTTTCCATGTGTTTGAGTTGTCTTCAATTTCTTTCATCAGTGTTTTAGAGTTTTCTCAATACAGGTCCTTTAGTTCCTTCAGTAGGTTTATTCCTAGGTATTATATTCCTTTTGATGTGATGTAATCACATGATGTAAGTGGGGCTATTTCCTTAATTTCTCTTTCTAATAATTTATTGTTAGTGTATAGAAATACAGCATATTTCTGTATATCAATTTTGTATCCTGAAAATTTACCAAATTAGTGAGCTCTAGTTGTTTTTTGGTAGTGTCTTTAAGGTTTTCTATGTATTTTATCATGTCATCATCTGCAAGTAGTGACAGATTTACTTCTTCCTTTGCAATTTGAATTCCTTTTATTTCATTTTCTTCTCTGATTGCTGTGGCTTAGGACTTCAAATACTATGTTGAGTAAAAGTGGTGAAAATGGTCATCCTTGTCTTGCTCCTAATATTACAGTAAATACTTTCCGCTTTTCACTTTTGAGTATGTTAGCTGTGGGTTTGTCATATATATGACCTTTATTATGATAAAGTATGTTTCCTCTGTATAAAATTTCTGGAGAGTTTTTGCAGTACATGGATGTTTAATTTTGTCAAAAGCTTTTTATGCATCTATGAAATGATCATATAATTTTTATTCTTCAATTTGTTAATGTGAAATATCACATTGACTGATTTGCAGATATTGAAAAACTTTTGCATCCCTAGGATAATTCCTACTTGATCATAGTGTATGATCCTTTATATGTATTGTTGGATTTAATTCCTAATATTTTCTTGAGGGCTTTTGCATCTATCTTCATCAGTGTCATTGGCCTGTAATTTTCATTTTCTGATATCTGTCTGGTTTTAGTACCAGGGTGATGGTGGACTCATAGAATGAGTTTGGGAGTATTCCTTCCTCTGCAATTTTTTGAAATAGTTTCAGAAGGATCAGTGTTAACTCATTTCTAAATGTTTGATAGAATTCACCTGTGAAGCCATCTGGTCCTGGACTTTTGTTTGTTGAGTTTTTTTTTTTTTAATTACTGGTTCAATTTCATTACTGGTAATTGGACTGATCATATTTTCTATATCTTCCTGGTTTAGTTTTGGGAGATTGTACATTTCTAAGAATTTGACCATTTTTTTCCATGCTGTCCACTTTATTGGCATATACTTTTTCATAGGGTTCTCTTATGATCCTTTGTATTTCTGTGGTGTTGGTTGTAATTTCTCCCTTTTCATTTCTGATTTTATTGATTTGGGCCCTCTCCTTTTTTTTTTCTTTATGAGTCTGGCTAAAGGTTTTTTTTATCTTTTCAAAGAACCAGCTCTTACTTTTGCTGATATTTCTTATTGTTTCTTTTAGTCTCTATACCATTTATTTATGCTCTGATCTTTATGATTTCTTTCTTTCTACTAATTTTGGATTTTGGTTGTTGTTTTTCAGTTCTTTTAGGTCTAAGTTTAGGTAGTTTATTTGAGATTTTTCTTGTTTCCTGAGGTAAGTTTATATTGACATAAACATGGCTCTTAGAACTGCTCTTGTTGCATCCCATAGAATTTGGATTGTTGTGTTTTCATTTTCATGTGTCTCTAGGTATTTCTTGGTTTCTTCTTTGATTTCTTCAGTGATCTTTTGGTTATTTAGAAACCTATTGTTTAGGGTCCATGTGTTTGTGTTTTTCAGGTGTTTTTTTTTTTCTTGTAATAGTTAATTTCTAGTCTCATAACATTGTAATCAGAAAAGATGCTTGATAGGATTTCTTAAATTACTGAGGCTTGTTTTGTTGCCTAGCAGGTGATCTAACCTGAAGAATATTGCATGTGCACTTGAAAAAAATGTTTTCTGCTGCTTTTGGATGGAATGGTCTATATATCTATTAAGTTCATCTGATCTAATGTGTACTTTAAAGCCTCTGTCCATTGATATAAGTGGGGTGTTGAAGTCCTCTACTATTATTGTTAATGTCAGTTTCTCCCATTATGTTTATTAATATTTGGTTTATATAATTAAGTACTCCTATGATGGCTACATATACATTTATAGTTGTTTAATTCTGGGATCAATCTCTTGATCATTATGTAATGTCCTTCTTTATCACTTGTAACAATCTTTTTAAAGTCCATTTTGTCTGATATAAGCATTGCTACCACAGTTTTCTTTTGATTTCCATTTGTATGGGATACCTTTCTCCCTCATTTTCAGTCTGTGTGGGTCTCTCTAGATCTGAAGTGAGTCTCTTATATAGGTAACATACATATGAATCTGGTTCATGTATGCACTCAGCCACTCTATGTCTTTTGATAGGAGCGTGTAGTACATTTAGATTTAAAGTAATTAATGATATGTAGGTTCTTATTGCCATCTTGTTAATTGTTTTAGGGTTGTATTTTTAGGTCTTTTTTGTACTTTTCTTTTTCTTTTGTCCACTTCTCTTGTGATTTGATGACTATCTTGAGGATTATGTTTGTATTCCTTTGTGTGTGTGTTTGTGTGTGTGTGTGTGTGTGTATCTTTCACACATTTTTGGGTTTTGGTTACTTTGAGGTTTACATATAGCAATCTATGTACATACTTGATTGTTTTAAGTTGCTTATTTCCTAATTTCAAACACATTTTAACCATCCTTTACTCATACTTTCTTCCTCTCACAAATACAGTTTTTGATGTCATATTTTACATCTAATTGGTTTCACATCTGCTTATTGTGAATATAGCTGATTTTAGTACTTATTCTGGTTTTTTTAAACATCTTTATTGGAGTATAATTTCTTTACAATGGTGTGTTAGTTTATACTTTATAACAAAGTGAATCAGTTATACATATACATATGTTCCCAAAACTCTTCCCTCTTGCATCTTCCTCCCTCCCACCCTCCCTTTTGCACACCTCTAGGTGGTAACAAAGCATCGAGCTGATCTTCATGTGCCATGCGGCTGCTTCCCATGAGCTATCTATTTTATGTTTGGTAGTGTATACATGTCCATGACACTCTCTTACTTTGTCACAGCTCACAACTCCCACTCCCCATATCCTCAAGTCCATTCTCTAGTAGGTCTGTGTCTTTATTCCCATCTTACCCCTAGGTTCTTCATGAACTTTTTTTTTCCCCTTAGATTCCATATATTTGTGTTAGCATACAGTATTTGTCTTTCTCTTTCTGACATACTTCACCCTGTATGACATACTCTAGGTCCATCCACCTCACTAAAAATAACTCAATTTCATTTCTAAAATGGCTAGGTAATATTCCATTGTATATATGTGCCACATCGTTTTTATCCATTCATCCAATGATGGACACTTAGGTTGCTTCCATCTCCTGGCTATTGTAAATAGAGCTGCAATTAACATTTTGGTATATGACTCTTTTTGAATTATGGTATTCTCAGGGTATAGGGCCAGTAGTGGGATTCATGGGTCTTACGGTAGTTCTATTTGTAGTTTTTAAAGGAAACTCCATACTGCTTTCCGTAGTGGCTATATCAATTTACATTCCCACCAACAGTGCAAGAGTGTTCCCTTTTCTCCACACCCTCTCCAGGATTTATTGTGTCTAGATATTTTGATGATGGCCATTGTGAACAGTCTGAGATGATATCTCATTGTAGTTTTGATTTGCATTTCTCTAATGATTAATGATGTTGAACATTCTTTCATGTGTTTGTTGGTAATCTGTATATCTTCTTTGGAGAAATGTCTACTTAGGTCTTCTGCCTATTGTTGGATTGTTTTGCTTGTTTTTTTGTTATTGAGCTGCATGAGCTGCTTGTAAATTTTGGAGATTAATCCTTTGTCAGTTGCTTCATTTGAAAATATTTTCTCCCATTCTGAGGGTTGTCTTTTGGTCTTGTCTATGGTTTCCTTTGCTGTGCTAAAGCTTTGAAGTTTCATTAGGTCCCACTTGCTTATTTTTGTTTTTATTTCCATTTCTCTAGGAGGTGGGTCAAAAAGGACGTTGCTGTGATTTATGTCATAGAGTGTTCTGCCTATGTTTTCCTCTAAGAGTTTGATAGTTTCTGGCCTTACATTTCGATCTTTAATCCATTTTGAGTTTTTTTGTGTGTGTGTGTATGGTGTTAGGCAGTGTTCTAATCTCATACTTTTACATGTAGCTGTCCAGTTTTCCAAGCACCACTTACTGAAGAGGCTGTCTTTTCTCCACTGTATATTCTTGCCTCCTTTATCAAAGATAAGGTGACCATATGTGTGTGGGCTTATCTCTGGGCTTTCTATCCTCTTCCACTGATCTATATTTCTGTTTTTGTGACAGTACCATACTCTCTTGATTACTGTTGATTTGGAGTATAGTCTGAAATCGGGGGCCTGATTCCTCCAGCTCCATTTTTCTTTCTCAAGATTGCTTTGACTATTTGGGGGTCTTTTGTGTTTCCATACAAATTGTGAAAATTTTTGTTTTAGTTCTGTGAAAAATGCCAGTGGTAGTTTCATAAGAATTGCATTGAATCTGTAAATGGCTTTGCGTAGTAGAGTCATTTTCAAAATGTTGATACTAGCAATCCAAGAACATGGTATATCTCTCCAATGATTTGTATCATATTTAATTTCTTTCATCAGTGTCTTATAATTTTCTGGATACAGGTCTTTTTTCTCCTTAGGTAGGTTTATTCCTAGATATTTTATTCTTTTTGTTGCAATGGTAAATGTGAGTGTTTTCTTAATTTGATTTTCAGATTTTTCATCATTAGTGTATAGGAATGCCAGAGATATCCATGCATTAATTTTGTATCCTGGTACTTTACCAAATTCATTGATTAGCTCTAGTAGTTTTCTGGTAGCATCTTTGGGATCCTCTATGTATAGTATCATGCTATCTGCAAACACTGACAGATTTACTTCTTTTCTGATTTCGATTCTTTTTATTTCTTTTTCTTCTCTGGTTGCTGTGGCTAAAACTTTCAAAACTATGCTGAATAACAGTGATGAGAGTGGGCAACCTTGTCTTGTTCCTGACCTTAGTGGAAATGGTTTCATTTGTTCACCATTGAGAACAATGTTGGCTGTGGGTTTGTCACATATGGCCTTTCTTATGTTGAGGAAAGTTACCTCTATGCCTACTTCAGCAAGTTTTTTATGATAAATGGGTGTTGAATTTTATAAAAAGATTTCTCTGCATCTATTGAGATGATCATATGTTTTTTCTCCTTCAATTTGTTAATATGGTGTATCACATTGATTGATTTTCGTATATTGAAGAATCCTTGCATTCCTGGAATAAACTCCACTTGATCATGGTGTATCATCCTTTTAATGCGCTGTTAGATTCTGTTTGTTAGTATTTTGTTGAGGATTTTTGCATCTATGTTCATCAGTGATATTGGCCTGTAGTTTTCTTTCTTTGTGACATCTTTGTCTGGTTTTGGTATCAGAGTGACGGTGGCCTTGTAGAATAAGTTTGAGAGTGTTCCTCCCTCTGCTATATTTTGGAAGAGTTTGAGAAGGATAGGTGTTAGCTCTTCTGTAAATGTTTCATAGAATTTGCCTGAGAAGCCATCTAGTCCTGGGCTTTTGTTTGTTGGAAGATTTTAAATCACAGTCTCAATGTCAGTGGTTGTGAATAGTCACTTCATATTTTCTATTTCTTCCTGGTTCCGTCTTGGCAGGTTGGGCATTTCTAAGAGTTTGTCCATTTCTTCGAGGTTGTTTATTTTATTGCCATAGAGTTACTTGTAGTAATCTCTCACAATCCTTTGTATTTCTGCAGTGTCAGCTGTTACTTCTCTTTTTTCATTTCTAATTCTATTGATTTAAGTCTTCTCCCTTTTTTTATTGATGAGTCTGCCTAATGGTTTATCAATTTTATTTATCCTGTCAAAGAACCAGCTTTTAGTTTTATTGATCTTTGCTATCATTTCCTTCATTTCTTTTTCATTTATTTCTGATCTGATCTTTATGATTTATTTCCTTCTGCTAACTTTGGATTTTTTTTGTTCTTCTTTCTGTAATTGCTTTAGGTGCAAGGTTAGATTGTTTATTTGAGATGTTTCCTCTTTCTTAAGATAGGTTTGTATTGCTATAAACTTCCCTCTTAGAACTGCTTTTACTGCATCCCATAGGTTTTGGGCCGTCATGTCTCCATTGTCATTTGTTTCTAGGTATTTTTTGATTTCCTCTTTGATTTCTTCAGTGATCACTTCATTATTAAGTAGTGTATTGTTTTGCTTCCCTGTGTTTGTATTTTTTACAGATCTTTTCCTGTAATTGCTATCTAGTCTCATAATGTTGTGGTTGGAAAATACACTTGATACAATTTCAATTTTCTAAAATTTACCAATGCTTGATTCGTAACCCAATATATGATCTATCCTGGAGAATGTCCCATGAGCACTGGAGAAAAATGTGTATTCTGTGGTTTTTGGATGGAATGTCCTAAAAATATCAATTAAGTCCATCTTGTTTAATGTATCATTTAAAGCTTGTGTTCCCTTATTTATTTTCATTTTGGATGATCTGTCCATTGGTGAAAGTGGGGTGTTAAAGTCCCCTATTATGAATGTGTTACTGTTGATTTCCCCTTTTATGGCTGTTAATATTTGCCTTATGTATTGAGGTGCTCCTATGTTGGGTGCATAAATATTTACAATTGTTAAATCTTCTTCTTGGATCAATCCCTAGATCATTATGTAGTATCCTTCTTTGTCTCTTGTAATAGTCTTTATTTTGAAGTCTATTTTGTCTGATATGAGAATTGCTACTCCAGCTTTCTTTAGATTTCCATTTGCATGGAATATCTTTTTCCATCCCCTCACTTTGAGACTCTATGTGTCCCTAGGTCTGAATTGGTCTCTTGTAGACAGCATATATATGGGTCTTGTTTTTGTAACCATTCAGCCAGTCTGTGTCTTTTAGTGGGAGCATTTAATCCATTTACATTTGATGTAATTATTGATATGTATGTTCCTATTCCCATTTTCTTAATTGTTTTGGGTTTATTATTGTAGGTCTTTTCCTTCTCTTGTGTTTATTGCCTAGAGAATTTCCTTTAGCATTTGTTGTAAAGCTGGTTTGGTGGTGCTGAACTCTCTCAGCTTTTGCTTGTCTGTAAAGGTTTTAATTTCTCCATCAAATCTGAATGAGATCCTTGCTGGGTAGAGTAATCTTGGTTGTAGGTTTTTCTCCTTCATCACTTTAAATATGTTCTATCAGTACCTTCTGGCTTGCAGAGTTTCTGCTGAAAGATCATCTGTTAACCTTATGGGGATTCCCTTGTGTGTTATTTTTTGTTTTTCCTTTGCTGCTTTTAATATGTTTTCTTTGTATTTAATTTTTGACAGTTTGATTAATAGGTGTCTTGGCGTGTTTCTCCTTGGATTTAACCTGTATGGAACTCTCTGTGCTTTCCGGACTTGATTAACTATTTCCTTTCCCATATTAGGGAAGTTTTCAACTGTAATCTCTTCAAATATTTTCTCAGTCCCTTACTTTTTCTGTTCTTCTTCTGGAACCCCTATACTTCGAATGTTGGTTCACTTAGTTTTGTCCCTGAAGTCTCTGAGACTGTTCTCAGTTCTTTTCCTTCTTTTTTCTTTATTCTGCTCTGCAGTAGTTATTTCCACTATTTTATCTTCCAGATATTGTCCCAGAGGTGTCTTAAACTGTCCTCATTTTGTTTCATTCTCCTTTGTTTTCTTTCTGCTCACTTATCCATTCTTCTGCCTCAGTTATTCTGTTATTGATCCCTTTTAGATTATTTTTAATTTCATTTTTTGTGTTGTTCATTGTTTCTTGCTTCCTCTTTAGTTCTTTTAGGTCCTTGTTAAATGTTTCTTGCATTTTGTCTATTCTATTTCCAAGATTTTGGATCATCTTTGCTATCATTATTCTGAATTCTTTTTCAAGTAGACTGCCTATTTACCCTTTATTTGTTAGGTCTGGTGGGTTTTTTTCTTGCTCTCCCATCTGCTGTGTGTTTTTCTGTCTTCTCATTTTGCTTATCTTACTGTGTTTGGGGTCTCCTTTCTGGAGGCTGCAGGTTCGTAGTTCACGTTGTTTTTGGTGTCTGTCTCCAGTGGCTAAAGTTGGTTCAGTGTGTTGTGTAGGCTTCCTGGTGGAGGGGACTAGTGCCTGTGTTGTGGTGGATGAGGCTCGATCTTGTCTTTCTGGTGGGCAGGTCTACGTCTGGCAGTGTGTTTTGGGGTGTCAGTGACCTTTTTATGATTTTTCAGCAGCCTCTCTGCTAATGTGTGGTGTTGTGTTCCTGTCTTGCTAGTTGTTTGGCATAGGGTGTCCAGCACTGTAGCTTGTTGGTCATTGAGTGAAGCTGGGTGCTGGTGTTGAGATGGAGATCTCTAGGAGATTTTTGCCATTTGATATTATGTGGAGGTGGGAGGTCTCTTGTGGACCAGTGTTCTGTAGTTGGGTCTCCCACCTCAGAGGCACAGCAGTGACCCCTGGCTGCAGCACCAGGAGCCTTTCATCCACACGGCTCAGAATAAAAGGGAGAAAAAATAGAAAGAAAGACAGAATGACAATAAAATAAAATAAAATAATTAAAATAAAAAATAATTATTAAGAAAGAAAATTTTAATAAAAAACTCAAAAAAAACCCAACAAAAAATAGATGGAACTAACCCTAGGACACATGGTGAAAGCAAAGCTATACAGACAAAATCTCACACAGAAGCATACACATACACACTCACTAAAAGAGAAAAAGGGGAAAAAATAATATATCTTGCTCTCAAAGTCCACCTCCTCAATTTGGGATGATTCGTTGTCTATTCAGGTATTCCACTGATGCAGGCTACATCAAGTTGATTTTGGAGATTTAATCCGCTACTCCTGAGGCTGCTGGGAGAAATTTCCCTTTCTCTTCTTTGTCTGCACAGCTTCCAGGCTTCAGGTTTGGATTTTGGCCCTGCCTCTGCGTGTAGGTCACTGCAGGGTGTCTGTTCTTCACTGAGACAGGACATGATTAAAGTAGCAGCTGATTCAGGGACTTTGGCTCACTCAAGCCAGGTGGAGGGTGGGGCACGGAGTGCCTGGTAAGCCTGTGGTGGCAGAGGCCAGCGTGATGTTGTACCAGCCTGTGACACGCTGTGTGTTCTCCTGGAGAAATTGTCCCTGGGTCACGGGACCCTGGCAGTGGCGGGTTGCACAGGCTCCCGGGCGGGGAAGTGGGGATAGTGCCCTGTGTTTGCACACAGGCTTCTTGGTGTCTTAGCATCTCATGCCCGTCATGCCCGTCTCTGGGGTCCACGCTGATAGCCGTAGCTTGCACCCATCTCTGGAGTTCCTTTAAGCAGCGCTCTTAATCCCCTCTCCTTGTTCACCAGGAAACAAAGAGGGAAGAAAAAGTCTCTTGCCTCTTCGGCAGTTCCAGACTTTTTCCCGGACTCCCTCCCTGCTAGCCATGGTGCACTAACCCCTTCAGGCTGTGTTTATGCCACCAGTCCTCTCCCTGCAATCCAACCAAAGCCCGAGCCTCAGCTCCCAGCCCCCGGCCACCCCAGCGGGTGAGCAGACAAACCTCTCAGGCTGGTGAGTGATTGTCAGCACCCATCTTCTGTTTGGGAATCTCTCCACTTTGCCCTCCACACCCCTGTTGCTCTGCTTTCCTCCGTGGCTCCAAAGTTTACCCCCTCTGCCACCCGCAGTCTCCACCCATGAAGGGGCTTCCCAGTGTGTGGAAACCTTTCCTCCTTCACAGCTCCCTCCCACTGGTGCAGGCCCTGTCCCTATTCCTTTGTCTCTGTTTATTCTTTTTTCTTTTGCCCTACCCAGGTACATGGGGAGTTTCTTTCCTTTTGGGAGGTCTGAGGTCTTCTGCCAGCATTCAGTGGGTGTTCTGTAGGAGTTGTTCCACGTGTAGATGTATCTCTGATGTATCTGTGGGGAGGAAGGTGATCTCAGCGTCTTACTCTTCCACCATCGTCCCCCTCTCTGATTTTAATACTTTTGTCTTTATCCTTCCTACTAGCTTGTGTAGCATTTGGATGATTTTCTCCCTTCACTGTATATTAGTCTTTAGTGATGAGCTTTTTTCATTTGTAATTTTTATGTTTTTAGTTGTGGCCTTTTCTTTTTTGCTTAAAAGAAATCCCTCTAACATTTCTTAATGGTTCTGAACTCCTTTAACTTTTGTTTGTCTTTAAAGCTTTTGATATTTTCATCAAATGTGAAGGACAGCCTTGCCAGATAGAATATTTTTGGTTGTAGGTTTTTCTCTTTCATAATTTTAAATATATCACTCCACTCTTTTCTGTCCTGCAGACTTTCTGCTGAAAATTCACTGATAACCTTAAGGGTGTTCCCTAGTATATTATGTGTTGCTTCTCCCTTGCTGCTTTTAATAATCTCTCCTTATCTTTAATTTTTGCTTTTTAAAATGCAATGTATCTTGGTGTGTTCCTCTTTGGGTTAATCCTGTATGGGAATCTCTATGCTTCCTGGACTTTGATGTTTGTTTCCTTTCCCAAATTAGAGAAGTTTTCAGCACTTATGTCTTCAAATATGTTCTTAAGCCTTTCCTTTTCTCTTCTCCTTCTGGGACTCTATAATGTGAACATTAGTGTGCTTGGTGTTGTCCGAGAGGTGTCTTAAACTGTCCTCATTTTTTTCATTATCCTTTCTTTTTTTGCTGCTCAGAGTCAGTTACATACACTACTCTTTCTTACAGCTCATTGATCCCTTCCTCTGTACCATTTAGTCTACTGTTGTGTCCTTCTAGTGTATTTTTCATTTCACTTATTGTATTGTTCATCTCTGATTAGTTGTTCTTTATATTTTCTGACTCTTTTTAAAAAAAATTTCTAAATTTTTGCCCTGTGCATCCATTCTTCTCCCATGTTCTTTGATAACCTTTATGATCACTACCCTGAACTATTTCTTGGGAGACTGCCTATCACCACTTCACTTAGTTCTTCTTCTGGAGTTTTATTTTGTTCCTTAGTTTGGAATATGTTCCTCTGTCCCCTCATTTTGCCTAAGTTTTTATTTCTATGTAAATGATAGGTGGGTTACATTTCCCAATTTTGGAAAAGTGGTCTTTTGTAGGGGACATCCTATGTGTCCCATCAGCATATTCCCCTCTCCTCACCAAATCTATATGTTCTAGGCTTGCCTCCTGTGGGCCATGTGGTTTGTTTTATTGTAGTGGACTGAGTACTATGGACAGTCTGTTATGCTTGGTTGGTCCCTGGCCTGATTGGTTGTCAGTCTCTGTCTTCTGTAGAAGCTGCCAGCTGCTGGTTGGTGGGGTTGGGTCATGGGGCAGATGACTGGGGAATCTTGGGGGTATCTGTGGCTAGTGCTGGCTCATTGATGGGCAGAATCTGGGTCCAGGGGACCCTGGGGCTCTGACCCACACACAGGCTGGAAAAATTAGGTCCTGGGGATAGTGCCAGCCCACTCGTGGCCAGAGTCAGTTCTTGGGATATGGTTTCATGGCCCAGGGGTCTCAGAGTTGATATTCGATCACTCGTTGGTGGGGCTGGTTCCTGACACAGTTGGCTGTGGGGTCCCAAAGCTTGTGTTGGACTGCTAGTGAGTGAGGTCAGAAACTAGCTGTTACCAAGGTAGTATCTGACCTACCAGTGTGTGGGCAGTTTTCAACCTACAGAGCTGCTGTTATCTTGCAGGTGGTGTCTGCCTCTTAGTCAGTGAGGTTTCTCCTGAGGCTAGAGCAGGCTAACTGGTGGATGGAGCTGGGTCCCAGGGTATTTGACTGCAGGGTCTTCAGATTCCCAGGTTAGTGCCTAGACACTGCTGTGTGGAGCTGGATCTTGGGCCCTCTGATGGGAAGCCTGGTTCCCCATGGTGACTGTGGGCTCAGGAACTATTAAGGCTGCCTGTCTGTGTGTAGATGGGGCTGTGTCTCTGCCCAGATACATACTTGGCCTGAGACACCCCAGCACTGACACCTATAGACTTTTATTTCAGGACAGGTCAGTGTCTTAAGGCTAATAAACCATAAGGAGGATTTTAAAATGGTTCTTGCTAGAATCAATTTCTACATGATAGATTGATCCCTCCAGAAATGGTTATCACTAGTGTCTTCATCCTCAGGTTGAAGTGTGGTTACTTCCTGTCTCCATGGGAGACACTCCAGCAGGTAGGTCTGACCCAGGACCCTTTCAAATTACTGCCTCTGAACATGTGAGCATGTGAGATATTTTGTGCACCCTCTAAGAGTAAAGTTTCTATTTTCTCCAGCCCTCTGAGACTCCTGAAAGTAAGCCTGACTGGCCTTCAAAGCCAAATGCTTGGAGACTACTGAACCAAGATGGTGGAGTAGAAGTACGTGCTCTCACTCCCTCTTGTGAGAACACCAGAATCACAACTAACTTCTGGACAATCATTGAAAGGAAGACACTGGAACTCACCAAAATAGATACCCCACATCCAAAGACAAAGGAGAAGGCACAATGAGATGGTAGGAGGGGTGCAATCACAGTAAAATCAAATGCCATAACTGCTGGGTGGGTGACTCACAGACTGGAGGACACTTATACCACAAAAGTGCACCCACTAGAGTGAAGGTTCTGAGTCCCATGTAAGGCTTCCCAACCTGGTGGTCTGGCTACAGAAGGAGGAAATCCTAGAGAATCAGACTTTGAAGGCTAGTGACATTTGATTGCAGGACTTCAAAAGGACAGGGGGAAACAGAGACTCCACTCTTGGAGGGCACACACAAAGTAGTGTGTGCATCAGGACACAGAAGAAGGAGCAGTGACTCCAGGGGAGACTGAACCAGATCTACTGGCTAGTGTTGGATGGCCTCCTGCAGAGGTGGAGCATGGCTGTGGCTCACCATGGGAACAAGGACACGGTCAGCAGAAGTTCTGGGAAGTACTCCTTGGCATGAGCCCACCAAGGGTCTGTCATTAGTCTCACCAAAGAGCCCAGGTAGGCTCCAGTGTTGGGTTACCTCAGGCCAAACAACCAACAGGGAGGGAACCCAGTCCCAGCCATCAGCATTCAAGTGGATTAAAGTTTTACTGAGCTCTGCCTACCAGAGCAACAGTCAGCTCTACCCACCACCAGACCCTCCCATCAGGAAGATTGCACAAGCCTCTTAGATAGCCGCATCCACCAGAGGGCAAACAGCAGAAGCAAGAAGAACTACAATCCTGTAGCCTGTGGAACAAAAACCAAATTCACAGAAAGATAGACAAAATTAAAGGCAGAGGGCTATGTATCAGATGAAGGAACAAGATTAAACCCCAGAAAAACAACTAAATGAAGTGGACATAGGCAACCTCCCAGAAAAAGAATTCAGAATGATAGTGAAGATGATCCATGACCTCGGAAAAATAATGGAGGTAAATATCAAGAAGATGCAAGAAATGTTTAACAAAGACCTAGAAGAATTAAAGAACAAATAAACAGAGATGAACAATATAAAAACTGAAATGAAAAACCACACTAGAAGGAATCAATAGCAGAATAATTGAGGCAGAAGAACGGATAAGTGACCTGGAAGACAGAATGGTAGAATTCACTGCTGCAGCACAGAATAAAGAAAAAAGAATGAAAAGAAATGAAGACACCCTAAGAGATTTCTGGGGCAACATTAAATGTAACAACATTTGCATTATAAGGGTCTCAGAAGGAGGAGAGAGAAAGGATCCAAGAAAATATTTAAAGAGATTATAGTCATAAACTTCCCTAACATGGGAAAGGAAATAGCCACCCAAGTCCAGGAAGCACAGAGAGAACCTTACAGCATAAACCCAAGGAGAAACATGCTGAGACACATAGTAATCAAATTGGCAAAAATTAAAGACAAAGAAAAATTATTGAAAGCAGCAAGGGAAAAACAACAAATAAGACATAAGGGAACTCCCATAAGGTTAACAGTGGATTTCTCAGCAGAAACTCTACAAGCCAGAAGAGAGTGGCACGATATACTTAAAGTGATGAAAAGGAAGAACATACAACCAAGATTACTCTACCCAGCAAGGATCTCATTCAGATTCGATGGAGAAATCAAAAGCTTTTCAGACAAGCAAAAGCTAAGAGAATTCAGCAACACCAAACCAGCTCTACAACAAACGCTAAAGTAACTTCTTGAAGTGGGAAACACAAGAGAAGAAAAGAACCTACAAAAACAAATACAAAACAATTAAGAAAATGATCATAGGAACATACCTATTGATAATTACCTTAAACATGAATGGGTTAACTGTTCCAACCAAAAGACACAGGCTTGCTGAATGGATACAAAAACAAGACCTATATATATGCTATCTACAAGATACCCACTTCAGACCTAGGGACACGTATGGACTGAAAGTGAGGGGATGGAAAAAGATATTCCATGCAAATGGAAATCAAAAGAAAGCTGGAGTAGCAATACTCATATCAGATAAAACAGACTTTAAAATAAAGAATGTTACAAGAGACAAGGAACGACACTATACAATGATCAAGGGATCAATCCAAGAAGAAGATATAACAATTATAAATATATATGCTCCAAACATAGGAGCACCTCAATACATAAGGCAACTGCTAAAAGCTATAAAAGAGGAAATTGAAGGTAGCACAATAATAGTGAGGAAGCTTAACCCCTCACTTACACCAATGGACAGATCATCCAAAATGAAAATAAATAAGGAAACAGAAGCTTTAAATGACAGAATAGACTAGATATATTTAATTGATATTTATAGGACATTCCATCCAAAAACAGCAGATTACACTTTCTTCTCAAGTGCTCATGGAATATTCTCCAAAATAGACCACATCTTGGGTCACAAATCAAGCCTCAGTAAATTTAAGAAAATTGAAATCATATCAAGCATCTTTTCTAACCACAGTGCTATGAGATTAGAAATGAATTACAGGGAAAGAAACGTAAAAAACACAAACACCTGGAGGCTAAACAATACGTTACTAAATAACGAAGAGATCACTGAATAAATCAAAGAGGAAATCAAAAAATACCTAGAGACAAATGACAATGAAAACATGATGATCCAAAACCTATGGGATGCAGCAAAAGCAGTTGTAAGAGGGAAGTTTATAGCTAAACAAGCCTACCTCAAGAAAGAAGAAAAATCTCAAATAAACAATCTATCCTTACACTTAAAGAAACTAGAGAAAGAAGAACAAACAAAACTCAAAGTTAGCAGAAGGAAAGAAATCATAAAGATCAGAGCAGACATAAATGAAATAGAAACAAAGGAAACAATAGCAAAGATCAATGATACTAAAAGCTGGTTCTTTGAGAAGATAAACAAAATTGATAAACCATTAGCCAGATTCATCAAGAAAAAGAGGGAGAGAACTCAAATCAATAAACTTAGAAATGCAAAAGGAGAAGTTACAACAGATACCAGAGAAATACAAAACATCCTAAGAGACTACTACAAGCAACTCTATGGCAATAAAATGGACAGCCTGGAAGAAATGGACAAATTCTTACAAAGGTATAACCTTCCAAGATGGAACCAGGAAGAAACAGAAAATATGAACAGACCAATCACAAGTAATGAAATTGAAACTGTGATTAAAAATCTTCCAACAAACAAAAGTCCAGGACCAGATGGCTTCACAGGTGACTTCTATCAAACGTTTAGAGAACTAACACCCATCCTTCTCAAACTCTTCCAAAAATTTACAGAGGAAGGAATACTCCCAAACTCATTCTATGAGGCCACCATCACCTTGATGCCAAAACCAGACAAAGATACTACAGTAAAAGAAAATTACAGACCAATATCACTGATGAATATAGATGTAAAAATCCTCAGCAAAATACTAGCAAATATAATCCAACAACACATTAAAAAGATCATACAACACGATCAAGTGGGATTTATCCCAGGGATGCAAGGATATTTAGATATACGCTAAGCAGTCAATGTGATACACCATGTTAACAAATTGAAGAATAAAAACTATATGATCATCTTAATAGATGCAGAAAAAGCTTTTGACAAAATTCAACACCCATTTATGATAAAAACTCTCCAGAAAGTGGACTTAGAGGGAACCTACCTCAACATAATAAAGGCCATATATAACAAACCCAGAGCAAACATCATTCTCAATGGTGAAAAACTGAAAGAATTTCCTCTAAGATCAGGAGCAAGACAAGGATGTCCACTCTCACCACTATTATTCAACATAGTTTTGGAAGTCCTAGCCATGGCAATCAGAGAAGAAAAAGAAGTAAAAGGAATACAAATTGGAAAAGAAGAAGTAAAACTGTCACTGTTTGCAGATGACATGATGCTATACATAGAGAATGCTAAAGATGTTACCAGAAAACTGCTAGAGCTAATCAATGAATTTGGTAAAGTTGCAGGATACAAAATTAATGCACAGAAATCTCTTGCATTCCTATACACTAATGATGAAAAATATGAAAGAGAAATTAAGGAAACACTCCCATTTACCATTTCAACAAAAATAATAAAATACCTAGGAATAAATCTACCTAGGTAGACAGAAGACCTGTATGCAGAAAACTATAAGACATTGGTGAAAGGAAATAAAGGTGAAACAAACAGACGGAGCGATATATCATGTTCTTGGATTGGAAGAATCAACATTGTGAAAATGACTATACTATCCAAAACAATCTACAGATTCAATGCAATCCCTATCAAAATACCAATGGCATTTTTTACATAACTAGTACAAAATAACTTAAAATTTGTATGGAGACACAAGAGACCCCAAATAGCCAAAGCGGTCTTGAGGGGAAAAAAATAGAGCTGGAGGAATCAGGCTCCTGGACTTCAGACTATACTACAAAGATACAGCAATTAAGACTATATGGTACTGACCCAAACACAGAAATATAGATGATGCAACAGCAAAGAAAGCCTAGAGATAAACCCACACACGTATGGTTAACTTATCTATGAAAAAGGAGGCAAGGATAAGCAATGGAGAAAATACAGTCTCTTCAATAAGTGGTGCTGGGAGAACTGGACTGCTACATGTAAAAGAATGAAATTAGAACACTCCCTAACACCATACACAAAAATAAACTCAAAATGGATTAGAGACCTAAATGTAATACCAGACACTATAAAACTCTTAGAGGAAAACATAGGAAGAACACTCTTTGACATAAATCACAGCAAGACCTTTCTTGATCCATCTGCTGGAGTAATGGAAATAAAAACAAAAATAAACATATGGGACCTAATGAAACTTAAAATCTTTTGCACAGCAAAGGAAACCAGAAACAAGATGAAAAGACAACACTTAGAATGAGAGAAAATATTTGCAAACAAATCAACAGCCAAAACATTAATCTCCAAAAAATATAAACAGCTCATGCAGCCCAATATTAAAAAAAAAAAAAAAAAACAACCCAATTCAAAACTGGACAGAAGACCTAAATGGACATTTCTCCAAAGAAGACATACAGATGGCCAAGAAGCACATGAAAAGCTGCTCAACATCACTAATTATTAGAGAAATACAAATCAAAACCACAATGAGGTATCATCTCACACCAGTTAGAAAGGGTATCATCAGAAAATCTACAAACAACAAATGCTGGAGAGGGTGTGGAGAAAAGGGAATCCTCTTGCACTGTCGGTGGGAATGTAAATTGATACAGCCACTATGGAGAACAGTATGGAGGTTCCTTAGAAAGCTAAAAATAGAATTACCATATGATCCAGCAATCCCACTCCTGGGCATATACTCAGAGAAAACCATAATTCAAAAAGACACATGCACCCCAATGTTCATTGCAGCACTATTTACAATAGCCAGGTCATGGAAGCAACCTAAATACCCATTGACAGATGAATGGATAAAGAAGATGTGGCACATATATACAATGGAATATTACTCAGCCATAAAAATGAACGAAATTGTGTAATTTGTTGAGACGTGGATGGATCTAGAGAGTGTCATACAGAGTGAAGTAAGTCAGAAAGAGAAAAACAAATATTGTATATTAACAGATGTATGTGAAACCTAGAAAAATGGTACAGATGAAATGGTTTGCAGGAGAGAAGTTGAGAAATAGATGTAGAGAAAAAAGGTATGGACACCAAGGGGCGAAAGCTGTGGGGTTGTGGGGATGGTGGTGTGATGAATTGGGCGATTGGGATTAAAATGTATACATTGATATGTATAAAATTGATGACTAATAAGAAGCTGCTGTATAAAAAAATAAAGAAAATAAAATTCACACACACAAAAAAAACCAAATGCTCTGAGAACTCATCTTCCAGGTGTGGGACCCCTTAGCTGGGGAGCCTTTCAAGGGGCTCAGTCCCCTCATTACTTTGAGTGAACCTCTGCAATTGTAATCATTCTCCTATTTATGGATCATCTTCCCAGGGATATGGGACCTGACTATATTTTGACTCTGTCCTTCCTACCCATCATATTCTGGTTACTTCTTTGTATCTTTAGTTGTAAAAGATTTTTTTAGGGGGTATGTTCTGGTCTTTTTCATTGATAGTTGTTCTGTAAATAGTTGTAATTTTGGTGTGCCCATGAGAGGAGGTGAGCTCAGGGTCTTTCTACCCTGCCATCTTTGCCTGTATCTCTGTTACTTGCTTTACCAAGCAAACCAGAAGGGATGATGTGTGTGTGTTTTGTGTGTGTGTTTGTGTCTAAGGGGTTAGGGGTGTCTGCCAGATTAAAGTGTGATCATTTCTCTGGGAATGATTCTGTGAGGAGAGTTATTCATTGTTAATTGCTATATCCATTTATCCCCTGTTCCTTGGACTGGCAGCATGCAAAGTCTGTGATTCTTCTCTCCTTCTATTGTGCCATTCCTGGAGAGGAAACCACTAAAAAGAGGAAGTGTTGGGGTTTGTTTGGGCCACTTAAATAGAGCTGACTGAATACAAAATCATTAATCATTTTTATTTCTTCATATAATAGAGAGTTTGAATTCAAGGAAATTATCCTAGGTAACAGTGTGACTACTGACAAAACCTTTACAATACTACACAACAATTTATCACCATATGTTGGGATAATATTGTGGCATTCATAACCAAAAATCTCTCCTCCTTAGTCTTTTGTGTTGAGGGACAATGCTATTATATTCAAATATTTAATTTTGTCTGTTTCTCTTAGTCTGAGCTGTATCATGAATAAATGTATTTTAGCAAGAATATTGCATATTCCACTTGCACTATATAGAAGTCATGGGCCTACTGCTGAGCAATGTGTTTATGTCTGAGATAAAATAATCATTGCTTTCTCACAAGCAACAAAATTACTTTGCTTACATGGGGAGACGGAGAAAAACAAAACTAACAAAGAATGCTTGGTGGAGATTAAAAGACTGTTTAAACCAAAGAGCATGTGCATTTCAATTTCTATAGTGAGAGAGTAGGGAAGAATTATTGCTAGGAGAAAAAATAGCACACTTGTAGAGAATATGAGCAATGTTCTGTGCATGAGCATAAATATGAAGTGGTGGGGTTAGGACTTAATTGGTCAAAAGCACCTTGCAAATTTAGCAAGGAGGAAATGCTCATTATTCAATGAGGTTTGACATAACTAAAGTAACTTACACAATTTACAAAGTCATATGATTTTAATTATAAAAGACCTTGAGATGCTCAGAGATGTATAGAGATGACAGACTGGTGACATTCTCATGCAGCCTAATATTCCAGGAAATCATTAAAGCTATCTTCCATTAAACAAATATGAATAAAGGGTATGCCTTGCCACAGTCCTGCCAATTGAAATTAACCATCTAATTAGCTTATGATGCTGGATTGTAACTAAAGCAGGGAGAACTGATGAATGATACATGCTGTTACTCCTAGAAAAAAAATGGACCACATCTTGGGTCAATCAAGCCTACACAGCTGCATTTTTCCCTCTAAATGTCCTTCTCTTTGTATTTACCTTCAAATACCCATTATTATTCCATTTGTCTCAATTGGGAGATTAATTAGAATTACATAAACTGGTAATGATTTTTCCTAAGTATTAAACACACTATTGATAAATTTTAAAAATGATATAAATTATACACATAAGGAAATAAAAACCTGAATCTGTGAAACAAAATGTTAGCAATAGACAACATTCAAGTTGCTGATAATTAAATATTTTAAGTGCAAAATACATTTCCTTACTAGCAAAGAACATACTTTCAATATCATCTTTCTTTTATGGTATGAAGGTCATATTATATTTTTATATTATCAAGAGCATTTATTTTTGGCAGTACATAAGCAACCTATAAAGACTCTGAGTCAATATGGCCTATTATAATCATAATTATCACTCAAAACTGGCAGAAATTTAAGCCCAAAATGAAGCGGTTTAGAAACCTAATCACGTATAAATAACACCCTATTACCCTTTTAAGCTCTCTTTTCCTTAGGTAATAATTGTTGAAGTCATTACTATTGATAATGTCAGTATGATTACATGATTACTTTCTTCTGAATATGCAAACATATATTAAGTACTGTAGAAGATCTGTAAATACAGTACATTCCCAAATAATAACAGGCTGAAAAGGGATGAGTAATACAGAACAGAGTGTAAAAGACAAATAAAGAGGATTCTGAGAAGATACAAAGTATAAAGCATGGAGATCTGACTCCTCACTTACAATTGAACCAGCAGAATCTGTCTGATATAACAATTTTGTAACTCTAGAAACTGTGGAAGGCTTGCAACTTCAAAGGGGGAAGACGTGACAGTAAATTGTGCTTAACCTTGGTCAATTTAAACTTTTGGCATAGAAACAACTACCCATCTCCCACTCCCAGTCCTATGGCAGTGTGTACATGTATTCTGGAGCAGCTTGCACACAGCTTGTGAGGGACAGTGTGGACAAAAGTGACCCTGTTCTCCAAATATCAGACAGCTGCATCCTGCTCACTAATTGCTGCTTCTGATTCTCAGAGGTACAAAGAGGCTGGCAGCAATCATTGTTACACTTTCTCCCATTGTCACAATATCCCACCTCTTCAGCTGAAGTAACTTCTAGAAGCTTTACAACTCTGATATCCTTATTTCCTTCCCCTTCGGTTTTCCCTTTTGGGAGTCAGACATTAAAGACTAAGACATTCAAAATCAACTACATATATATGGGAAATTAGAAAGTTACCATGCTTGCCCAAAGAAAGGAAAAGCTCAAAAAATACCTGTTAAGACCTTAATTTTACATCTTAGACTTATCCTTGGCCCAGAGATAGACTGCAACAGTCAAAAAGGCAAAAACAATACAAAGGAAACAAACAAAACACCCTGGAAGGAAGAGAATCTGATTTCCAGAGTTACCACATTATTAGATTCAAATATCCAATTTTTAACAACAACAACAAGAACAGCAAAGCCCCAAAGCAGACAAGGAGACAGGAAAGTATGGCCAATTGAAAGGAAAATAAATCAATAGAAATATTCCCTTAAAAAGACTTGATAATGGAGCTACCTCACAAAAACTTTAAAATGACTGTCTTACAGATGCTTAAAGATTTAGAGAAAGGTGTGGAGAAAGTCATGAAAACAATGTATGAACAAAATAAAAATATTAATAAATAAATAGAAAACCTAAAAGGAAACCAAAAAGAAATTCTGGGACTCAAAAGTATAACAAATGAAATGAAAAATTCACTGGAAGTGTACAAAAGCAGATTTGAGCAGGAAGAAGAATTAGTGAACTAGAATACAAGGCTAAAAATGATCAAATCTGAGGAACAGAAAGAAAAGAGATTAAAGAAAAGTGACTAGAGATTAAGGGTCCTGTGAAAAAACATCAAAAATATCAACAGATGCATTGCAGGAGTCCCAGAAGAGAGAGAGAAAGGGGCACATAAATATTTAATGAAATAATGGGTGAAAACTTTCCAAATTTAATGAAAGATGTGAATTAAATATCTGCAAAGCTCAATAAATTCCAAGTATCATGAACTCAAGGAGACCGACACTAAAACAGAGTATAATAAAACTTTCAAAAGACAAATACAAAAGGAGACTCCTGAAAACAACAGAGAAGTGACTCTTCACAAACAAGGATGGAAAAAGATATTTCACGGAAATAATAACAAAAGAGAGCAAGCATTGCAATACCAATGTTAAACAAGAGTCTATAAATGAAAAAAAAAGTTATAAAAGACAAAGAAATACATAATATATTAATAAAAGTTTCAATATAGCAAGAAGATATTACAATCAAAGCATTTACACACCTAATAACAGATCATTAAATTATATGAATCAAAAATTGACAGAATTGAAGGGAGAAATAGATAGTTCTACAAAAATAGTTAAAGACTTCAATACCCAGCTCTAAATAATGAGTAGAACAACCAGACAGAAGATAAGTAAGGAAATAGAAAACTTAATATAATAAACCAACCATATTTAACAAACATGTACAGAACCCTCTATGCAACAACTATAGAATATACACATTTTTCTCAAGTGGATATTGTACATTTT
Organism: Aethalodelphis obliquidens; assembly: GCF_003676395.1. Lineage (NCBI taxonomy): Eukaryota > Metazoa > Chordata > Mammalia > Artiodactyla > Delphinidae > Aethalodelphis > Aethalodelphis obliquidens. The sequence continues at coordinate 2,835,110 of NW_020838037.1, read as the reverse complement.
CCAGGATCAACCATATGTTAAGGTACAATTTAGTTTTCAATAAAATTAAAGACATTATATCTTATAAAGTATCTTCTCCAATCACTATGTGAAGTTAGAAATCAATATCAGAACCAAAAAGTCACAAATTTGTGAAAATAAAAAATACACTCTTAAACAATAAATGGATCAAGGAAGAAATCACAAGGGAAATTAGAAAATACTTAGAGATGCATGAAAATGAAAACAGCATACCAAAACTTATGGAATACAGAAAAAGCAGTGCTAATGAGGAAATTTATAGCTATAAAGGCTTAAGTTAAAAAATAAGAAGGATCTGAAACAGCCTAATTTTAAAATGTAAGTAACTAGAAAAAAAAAAAAAAAACTAAACCAAAAACTATTAGTGAAAAGAAATAATACAGATTAGAGCAGAGATAAATGAAATAGAAATAGAAAAAATACAGAGAAAATTAATGAAACCTAAAGTTGATTTTTTGAAAAGGTCAAAATAATTGATAAACCTTTAACCAGATGGATTAAGAAAGAAGAGAGAACACTCAAATTACTAAAATTATAAATAAAAGTGGGGACATTACTACTGATTCTACAGAAATAAAAAGGATTATAAGAGAGGACTATGAATGATTGTATGCCAACAAATTGCATAAGAAAGATGAAATGACCAAATTCATAGAAACACAAAACAGACTAAGATTAAATCAAGAAGAAATAAAAAATCTGAATTTATCTATAACTAGTAAGGACATTGAAGAATTATGTTTTGTGCAAGTCTCATCCTATTAATAAACAGTGTTGTTGTTGACCCTTGTGGTTCTTATGATGATTGGAAAATGACCTATAGCAATAACCATCTGGAATCTTTGAAAAAATAGAGAGTTATTACTTATAAGACCTAGAAATTACACAGTACATCTGGGTCACACAGTGAGGTTGTAAGTAGAGAGAGAGAAAAAAACATAGGCTGGGGGTTCTACATTTGTTAGGGTCAAGGGTGGAGCCTAGGGATTCAGGTGCTCACTAATTATTGGGGAATTTACCACTTAAGAGTGGGAATTTAAAGCATGAAAAGAGGAAAAAACAAAACAAAACAAAAACATAAAAGAAACAAGCAGCCCAAATGTTTAGATGTTGAAATGAACCAAGATCGCTAAAACAAAGGAGCCTTAGTGAGAGGAAGTGGCCTGGCTCTTTATCTAGTTCTGTGACTGGCAATGTGTTTATCTGAGGTAGCCATCTTTGAAGCGAATGCCTCTAAAATGAAAGGTTAAATCAGGCACTTGCTTTACAAAATAGGAAAAAAAAAATTAAAAACTGTCAGGACTCACACTACACAGTAATAAAACACTCTCCCAAAAGAAAAACACATGAGCCTGATGGCTTTAGTTATGAATTCTAACAAACATTTAAAGAAGTAATAACATAATCCTTCTTAAACTATTTTTTTTTCCAAAAAGTTAAAGAGAACACTTCCTAACTCATTCTTTGAAGACATTTTCTTGATACTAAAGCCAGCCAAAGACACTAGAAGGAAGAAAACAAAATAAAACAAAACAAAAACTACAGACCAATATCCTTGGTAAACATTGATGCAAGAGTCCTCAACAAAATTCTACCAAACTGAATTCAGTGGATATTAAAGCGATTTTAAACTATGACCAAGTGGGATTTATTCCTGAAATGCAAAGATGGTTCAACATACCAAAATCAATCAACATAATACACCACATTGTGAAATGAAGAAAACAGACATATGATCAACTCAATTGATGCACAAAAATCATTTGGCAAAATTCAACACACTTTCATGATGAAAACACTCAATGAACTAAAAATAAAAGAAAACTATGTCAACATAATAAAAGCCATACATGAAAAACCCACAGCTAACATCATACTCAATGGTGAAAGACTAAAATCTTTTCCTCTAAGATCAGGAAAAAGGCAAGGATGTCTGTTTCTGCTACAAATTGGGAGGGAAAAAATAATATTATCTCTTTGCAGATGATATCTCATTTGTAGAAAAAAAATTCCACAAAGAAATTGTTAAGACTAATAAAGGAATTCAGCAATTTAGCAGGATTTAAGTCAACACATAAAAATTAGATTCATTGTGGAGAGTGATGTCATCAAGATGGCAGTACAGTTATTTCCTGACCAGTTTCCTTCATAAGATCATCTAGCAACTATGCATAGACAAGACACCACTGTGATAATCCCAGGATCTGGGACAACAGAGACTGAGAAGGACTGCATTCATAGGGTAAGAGAAGCAGTTCCACTATTACAACACTGCCCCTCCCTCTGGCCAGCCCAGGACCAAATTGAGAGAACCCTCTTGTTTTATGGCTAATTCGGTGGGAAAAATAGAAATCAAGGTGGATATCCAGCTTCCCCAGCCCTTCAGGCTCTCACTAGGAGGTTCACTAGCGTCTCACTTCAGATAGCTCACTAGGAACTTTGTGGAGCTCAAATATTGGGGATATTCTACAAGCTGTCCAGCCCAGTACCCCAGACTGAGCTGACTGATGAAGGTCTTTCTCTGTCAAAATGAACTGTTAAGTCTGTTAGGAAGATAAAATTCAGTAAATTTGTAGAATACAAAATCAACAACAAATGCTAACACTATATGGTAACAACAAACTATCTGAAAAAGAAATAAAGAAAACAATCCAACTCCCAGTAGATACAAAAAAACATAAAATATTTAGGAATAAATTTAACCAAGGAGGTGAAAGATCTATACACTAGGCCTTTTTTTTTTTGCTTTTTTTTTACAGAAATAGACAAAACAATCTCTAAATTCTTATGGAAACACAAAAGAACCCAAATAGCAGAAGTAATCCTGAGAAAGAAGAACAAAGCTAGAGACATCACACTTCTTCACTTCAAAATATATTACACAGCTACAATAATCAAAACTGTATGGTACTGGCATAAAAATAGACACATAGCCAAAAAGAATAGAATTGAGATCCCAGAAATGAATCCATGCAGATACAGTCAAATAATATATAACAAGATAGCCAACAGTACCCGATGGGAAAGATAGTCTCTTCAATAAATGGGACTGGAAAAATGGATATGCACATGCAAAAGAAAGAAGGTGAACTCCAAACACTACACCATTCAAAACAATTAACTTGAAATGGATTAAAGACAAAAATAATACCTAAAACTGTAAAACTCCTAAACAAAAATATAGGGACAACTTTTGCTCTTTGACATTGGTCTTGGCAAGGAGAATTTGAAATGATACCAAAAGCACAAGCAACACAAACAAAAATTATTAAGTGGGACTACTACATCAAACTAAAAGCTTCTGCAGAGCAAAAGAAAATAATCAACAAAATGGGAAGGTAGCCTACAGAATGAGAGCAGATATTTGCAAATCATATAGCTGATAAGGAGTTATGATCCAAAATGTATAAGGAACCCATACAATATCACAAAACAAATAACCCAATTATAAAATGGGCAAAGGACCTGAATAGACATTTATCCTGAGAAAATATACAAACAAACAACCTCACTAATCATCAGGGAAATGCAAATCAAGATTACAGTAGATACTGAGCTGCATGAGCTGTTTGTATATTTAGAAGTTTAATCCTTTGTCAGTTGCTTCATTTGCAAATAGCTGATTCACTTCATTGTAGGGCAGAAATTAACACAACATTGTAAAGCAGCTATACCCCAATTTAAAAAGAAAGACATAATTGAGGAACTCAAAATAAAAAAAAGGACTACTATAGATATGGCCTCAAATCTGTTAGAATGGCTATTGTCAAAATGACTAGAAATTACAAGTGCTGATGAGGATGTGGAAAAAAGGGAACCCTTGTGTACTGTTGGTAGAAATGTAAATTTGTACAGTCACTATGGAAAATAATATGAAAATTCCTCAAAAAATTAAAAGTAGAACTACCATATGATCTGGCAATCCCATTTCTGGTTATAAATTGAAGGAAATAAAATAATTGTTTCAAGGAGATATCTGTACTCTCATGTTCATTGCAACATTATTTATAATAGCCAAGATATGGAAACAATCAACATCTATTGACAGATGGATGTATAAAGATAATATTCTACTATGAAGGAGGTAATTCTGCCCTTTGCAGCAAACGGATGGAACTATGGAACTTGAGCTCATTATGTAAGTGAAATAAATAACAGAGAAAGACAAATTCTGTATGATCTCACTTATATTTGGTATATTAATAAAACTGAACTCATAGAAACAGAGAGTAGACTAGTGTTTGCCAGTGGCTTGGGTATAGGGGAAATGGGTGGAGATGTTTAAAATGTACAAAATTTCAATTATAAGAAGAATAAGTTCTGGAGAACTAATGCACAGCAGGGTGACTATAGTTAACAATACTGTATTGTATAATTGAAAGTTCCTAAGATAATAGATCTTTAAAGTTTGCACCACAGACACACACACACACACACACAGTGGTAGCTATGTGGGGTGATGAATGTAACTAATTTTATTATTTCACAATGTATACATAGGTCAAATCACATTGAACTCCTTAAACTTACAAAATGTATATGTCAATTATTATCTCAATAAAGGTGCAAAAATGTTGCATTTCTATACACTAATGATGGACAATACAAAAAGGAAATTATATAAATGATTCCGTTTATAATAGCATCAAAAATATTTAGGAAAAAACATAGAGACAGAAAGTATAATAGTGGTTCCCAGGGGCTGAGATCAGAAGGAAATGGAGAGTTATTATTTAATGGATATAGAATTTCAGTTTTATAAAATGAGAAATGTTTTAGAGATGGCTGATGGTAATGGTATCACAATATTATGAATATATTTAATACTACAGACTGAGCACTTAAAGGTGATTAAAATTATATGTTTATGTATATTTTACCATAATTTTAAAAATTGAGAAAAAAATGACAAGTACAACTTGCTTCCACTAATTATGTACAATTGGAATCCCAGAAGGAAAATATAAAGAAAGATAATGGATCAAAAGTAATATTTGAAGAGATATAACACAATTTTTAAACTGATAGAAGATATTAAAATAGTTTCCAGAAGTTCATCAAATTGCTTACAAAACAAATACAAAAAAAAACTTACACAAAGGCACATCATGGGAAAACTGCTGAAAAGCAAAAACAAAGGAATAAGTCTAATAGCAGCCTGAGGGAAAAAGACACATTACATTTTAAGGGCAAGAGTGAGAGTGACATATGACTTAATAGAAACTCTCAAAGTGAGAAGGGAAAGGATTGGTATCTCTATAAAGCTGGAAGAACAAAACTAAACAACTAGTAAAGAAGAATATTGAGCACTGTGGAAATTTTTCCTAAAAATATTGTGAAATAAAAATTTTTTTTAGACAAAGCTGAAGGAATTTGTCCCTAGAAGAGTTCCACCAAAAAAACAACAATCAAAGGATTTATTTATTTTTCTTATTTTATTTTATCTTAACTTTTTTGGGGGTATAGTTGTTTTACAATGTTGTGTTATTTTCTACTGTACAGTGAAGTGGCGTTCCCTGTGCTATATAGTAGGTTCTCATTAGTTATCTATTTTATACATATTAGTGTACATATGTCAATCCCCATCTCCCAATTCATCCCACCCCCTTTCCCCTCTTGGTGTCCTTAAATTTGTTCTCTACATCTGTGTCTCTATTTCTGCCTTGCAAAGAGGTTCATCTGTACCATTTTTTCTAGATTCCACATATATGCATCAATATACGATATTTGTTTTTCTCTTTCTGACTTACTTCACTCTGTATGACAGTCTCTAGGTCCATCCCATCCATGTCACTACAAATGACCCCATTTCATTCCTTCTAATGGCTGAGTAATATTCCATTGTATATGTGTACCACATCTTCTTTTCAGGCAGGAAGAAAGTTACCCAAAACAAAACATGGAAACACAAGTAGAAAAGAGTAAAATCTAGTTGACGTTAAATTGTGTGTAGGATTAAAATGGAGGACAATAACCAAAAAAGGTGAGTGGTAGTAAATGCAGATTAAAATGTATATTGTAGGGCTTCCCTGGTGGCGCAGTGGTTGAGAGTCCGCCTGCCAATGCAGGGGACACATGTTCGTGCCCCAGTCCGGGAAGGTCCCACATGCCATGGAGCAGCTAGGCCCGTGAGCCATGGTCACTGAGCCTGCACATTTGGAGCCTGTGCTCCACAACGGGAGAGGCCACAACAGTGAGAGACGCACGTAACACACACACACACACACACACACACACACACACAAGTATATTGCAACAGTATCAGGAAGTAGTAAACTACAAAAGCACATTAGACAGTAGTGAGATGCATATTATAATCTCTATGTAACAACTGAAGAATAGTTAAAATATGTATTTCTAACAAGTTACTTGTAGGGTAGAAATGAATGACATAAATTTATTCACCCAAAAGAAAGCAGCACTGATAGAAAATGGAACAGAATACAGATAGACCAATACAAAAAGAATAATATGATGGTAGATGTACCTACTGATACCTATTTAATTATACCAATTATAAATGGACTAAACACTACAAGTAAAAGATTAAGCTTTCAGAATGCACTTAAAAATGTCAAGCTTCATAAAAGAGACAAATATTGAATATAAGAAAGTATAATGTTTGAAAGAAGAAGGATGAAAATTATATACTATGTAAACACAAACCAAAAGTTGGGATAACAATACTAAAATCATGTACAAAATTTGTGTAAAAATATGTACATTCTGACATCAGAAAAAGATGTGAAAATTAGAAATACTGTTAGAGATAGAGATGAGACATATCCTAATGATAATAACAATAATCCAAAAGGAATATATCAGAATCTTATGACTGCAATCTCTGATAACAATTTCCAAAATTATAAAGCAAAAATGGACAGAACTAAGTAATGAGAAACAGATAATTATCATAAAAGACTCATAAATTATTAATATGCCCATTCTTCAAGACAATCATCTTCAAATCTCTCTCTGCTCCATCTTCACATTGACTTCTCTATGCATAAAAAATAAATCTCACTCCATCTTATAGGGGTATAAGTAATTGCATTTAGGACCCAACCAGATAATCCAGGATAATCTTGTTATCATCAATCTTGAAATTAATCACATCTACAAAGACTGCTCCCCCACCGCCTGCTGTTTTCACCATGTGATGTAACAGTCAAAGATTCTAAGGATAAGGGTGTGGACATCTTCTGTGGGACCATTTTTCAGCATACCACAAGTGTCCATGGAGATATCCTTCCTTATCAGAGTCCAACTTTACTGTTGGAGACTTGCTGAGACAACAAATCTAGCTTTCTCTGAAGTGCTGGTCCTCTTATCAGATTCTGGGCCTGGTCTTCAGCATAGTCAGCCCTTCAGCTGTAAGAAATGAGTTTCTCTTTGTTTTTTGTTTAATTATATTTTATTTATTTATTTTTGGCTGCATTGGGTTTTCATTGCTGTGAGCAGGCTGCTCTTCGTTGTGGTGCACGTGCTTTTAATTACGGTGGCTTCTCTCGTTGCAGAGCACAGGCTCTAGGCAGGTGGGCTTCAGTACTTGTGGTACGAGAGCTCAGTAGTTGTGGCTCACAGGCTCTAGAGCACAGGCTCTGTAGTTGTGGTGCATGGGCTTAGTTGCTCTACAGCATGTGGGATCTTCCCAGACCAGGGATCAAACCCATGTCCCCTGCATTGGCAGGTGGATTCTTAACCACTGCACCACCAGGGAAGTCCTGAGTTTCTCTTTGAATACCACCATGGAGTCATGTCTTGAGTTGGTATTTGGATGACATGGAGCTTTCATTTTTCTCTTCCATGCATCAGTTATACTCAGTAACAACGTATAATTCTGACAATACTTTAAATTACAACATCCATCTCTTTCCAGTGCAGGCAATATTGAATATACCTGTGTATCTCCTTCCACTTGGATCCATCCCAGTTCACAATGAATGAAAATCTTAATAATCTCAGTGCTCCAGCATGGCATAGTGCATATACACTTCACTTACCACGAGTAATGGGATCCTTAATACCATCTGGTCATTGAGGAATCCAACTCCAGGTTTATATCCTTAGAATCTTCTGATTAACCTGTTCAGGTTACTGAGATCTATCTATTTGTCTCAGATTGGGTTCCTCAAAAACACACCCTGAAATGATTCATGTGCAAAATATTTATTAAGAAAATGCTCTGGGGGAAAAAACGGTACTGGAATAAAGGAAGTAGGGGAAGAAACCAAGCAAGGTGGCAATTTCAAGAAAAGCCCTGTGGGAGGGCAGCTTTAACTTTTTTCTGCAAGGAAACTCTAGAGTGGAAATTGCTCTTCAGAGTTGGTCTATGTTTAAGGCATGGGAACTAGTTTTCATTATGCTGTGCCCGTCAGTCACTGACTTCATTGAGAAGACATAATTCCTGGGCACTAGTAGCTTTCTATGTGTGGAGAAAGGGACCCCAGGAGCTAAAGAATAGATATTCAGGGATGAGTTTCAAAAGCCAGCACATCAAAGCCTGGGAGAGACATGTAGGAATGGTTTAAAAAAAAAAAGGATCTGAGCATATCTGAGCATAGTACTGACAGTGACTGCAAGGATGACATAGAAGATGATTAACTGTGCACCACCACCTCCTCCTCACTGCCTTCACCACCAAAATCCCTCTGTCCTGATCTCTTACCACTCTTTCTCTAGCTTGCAGTACTCCACACATATTTGTTTTCCCATTCCTTTTCAAATACATTGTCCTCAGGTACGTTTGCCTTTGCTATTACCTCTGTTTAGGACACTTATCTCTTAGATATCAGCATAATTCCCTCTCTGCTCAAAATCTTCCTCACAGGAAAGGTTTTCCCTCACCACCATTTTTAAAATTATATACCACCACCCACTGTGACCACCTTTTATTTAGATTCTGTTTCTTCATGACTCTTATTACTTACAATATCTAGAGTCTATATCACCTGGCTTCAAATTTCCAGTGTTCTTACTTACTAGCTGTATAAATTATTCACCTGCATTTTTCCTCAGTTAATTTATATTTCCCATTCCAGGGCTTTTGTGGGTGTTAGATACGGTTATGCATGTAAACTTCTTAGAAAAATACCCAGCCATACATTAAATGTCCAATAGCTGCAAGTTAATGTTTGTGTACAGCCTTTTTCACCTAGCAGAATAAGAGTTCCACTAGGACCTAAGTTTTAATCTATTTTAGTGGTTTGCTCTCAGAAAATAGACCATTGCCTGGCACGTAGTAGGTATTACAAAATAATGTTTAATTAATTAATTTAATCACATGTTGTCTTTTTAACAAAAAGCCTTTTCAATTTATTATAGTTTCTTTCAGCTTTCTTCAAAATCAGTAGTGATGTTTACGGCTGAATTGATCTCTAAAGCAACTGAAATCAACAGATCAGCCAGGCCACAAAAACTCAATTTTCAAAAGAATGCATTGCCCCTGTCCTTTGCCACCTACATGGAAGACAGAGATAAAATCAAACCAAATGCAACAGATGGCATGAGTGTCTGCACATGGCAATTACCGATGTTTTTGGACAATTGGACACAATTATTATTTTGGCAACCATTTTTATACTTTAACACTGTTTCCTTACTGATAAATTGTTTCAATCTCCAGGTTTCACAAATTGGCATCTATAATTCATGCTAGTGAATGCATATGTGACTCTAACATGTCCTTCCTTCTGTCATCATCTCTTACTCATTAAGTTGGTAATTTGTTTTAGGAGAAGTTAATTCTTTCACATTTATTCCTTTAAAAAATCATAGTGATGACAAAAGTTCCACCCACAAGTATAATTTATCATCCATGAAACACAAATCATTAAAGTCATATCTTTTGGTCCCCCAGTATTTCTAAATCATCCTTAGATATCTTTGCCACAAATTTGATCCCCAGTTATATATTGGCCTTGGTGTGAACCAAATTCTTTTCTATTTCCCTCCAAAATAGTTTTAAATCTTTCTCTTCCACTTATCATAATTGCAAATATCTGGAGCTCTGCACAAACGTGTATGTCCTTTAAAAGCAAAGCACTCAAACAAACAAACAAACTACAACAACAAAACAGAATGAGAAAATAAATTTTAAAAATCTTTCCCAGAAATCATCAACCTTAATTTTCTTGGGTGCTCTAACTGTTTGAGCCTGTATACTAAGAGATTCAGATAAAGTAAATAAGGAAACTCTCTGGCCAATTATGATTATAGTTCCCGGTTATGGTGCTTTGCAATTGACTGCACTTCATTTTTTTTTTTTTTAATTTTTGGTACTGCCAAGGGGAAAGAATGATAAAGCAAATGCGAAACAAAAAATTGAAATTTTTGTTGGCCAAAAAGTTCCTTTGGTTTTTAAGCAAAAATAAAAGATACATTTTTCGTTTTCACCATGAACTTTATTGAACAACATATTTACTGTTTTGTTCCACTACCTTCTGCCATTTTCAGGCAACTTCACAATTCCATCTTTCCAAAACTTTTTACATTTTTGAGCAAAGGACTGTTCCAGGTGCCTTTTACAGTCTTCCAGGGAACTGATTTTTTTTTTCCATTAAGATAATTTTGTAAATACCTAAATAAATGGAAAATCTGAAGGTGCAATGTCTGGTGGATACAGTGGAACCAGAACTTCCCAGCCAAGTTGTAACAGTTTTTACCTGATTGTCAGAGAAACATGAAGTCTTGCCTTATCCTGATGGAAGATTATGTGTTTTCTGTTGACTAATGCCAGTTGCTTTTCATTGAAGGCTGCTTTCAGTTGGCCTAATTGGGAGCAGTACATGTTGGAATTAATCCTTTCTTTTTCCGGAAGGAGCTCATAATAGAGGACTCCCTTCGAATCCCACCATATACACAACATCACCTTCTTTGGATAAAGACCGGCCTTTGGTGTGGTTGGTGGTGGTTCATTTCGCTTGCCCCCATGATCTCTTCCATTCCACATTAGTGTACAGTATCCACTCTACATCACTCATCACAATTTGTTTTAAAACTGGAACGTTTATATTACATTTCAGTAGAGAATCACATGTGGAAATACTGTCAATGTGTTTTCCACTTAAATTTATGGAACCTAAATATCAAAGCAATTAACATAACCAAGCTGGTGCAAATGATTTTCAAAGCTTGACTTGGATCTTTTGAGTATGTGGGTTATCTCCCGCGTGGTATAATGTTGATTGTTCTCGATTGATGTCTGAATTTGATAACTATCAACTTCAACTTGTCTACCTCACTGTGGAGCATTGTCCAGCGAGAAATCTCCAGCACAAAACTTCGCAAACCACTTTTGACATGTTTGATCAGTCACAGTACCTTCTCCATGAACTGAAAAAATCTTTTTTGTGTGTTTCAGTTACATTTTTACCTTTCTTGAAATAATAAAACATAATATGCCAAAAATGTTGCTTTCTATCTTCCATCTTTAATATTAAAATGGTTACACAAAAATTCATCAATTTTGATTTTTTTAAATCCACACTGATATGACAGCTGTCACTATACAATCTAACAAAATTGTTTTGAATGAAGTTAAAGACAACTAAGTGCTACTAGAGCAATCTGATGGAAAAAAATGAATGAACTTTTTGGCCAACCATATATTAAGGAGACATTGTTGAAAAATTTGCTTCCACTCTGAGAGGAAGAATTAAAAACTCCAGAATCTGAATTTTGCTTGTTATACTTACAACCTTCTTCTAAGAACTGAACATCTGTTTAAAAGTTTCTGACGGAAACTTTTTTCTAAAGAAACTTTTTCTAAAGTTTTCTTCTAGTTTATTACAAGCATATATCATCAGTTGAAAAAAATTAGAAGCTAACCACATTACACAAAATAAAATATTAATATGCCAGAAGACTAATCTTGTCAATTTAGCCCTTTATTCTCTGATGAAAATAATTAATACTTTTAACTTTTGTTTTATATATCCTCATCAATCCTAGATATGATTTTCTGGATTCCCTTTTTCAGAATCTTCTACATCTTTACTATTTTCATAGCCTTTATTGTCCAGCCCAAATTTTCGTTCTTTAAGATTATCCTTTTCCAGATTTTCTTACATACTCTTGGTTATATGCACTAGCAAAATGTTTCACAACCCATTTTCAACTTTGTGACATGCATGAAGCTTGATTTTCACGTGTGACCCTTTCTCCTGGGAAGGCTTATGGTTATGTGAAATTCCTGAATCACACACTGTAAATCTATCCCTATCTTTCAGTTAAACAAACAAACAAAACCAAAAACAAAAGACAGGACAACAACATTGTGAAGATATTAGTTTATTCTAAATCAATTAATAAATGTAATGTAAGTCAAATTGAAGCACCAACAACCTCTTTTTTTCCCTGAAAACAGATTGACGTTCATATGAAAAATTAACATGCAAGAATAGCTAAGAATTCCTGAAAAAGAACTATGTAGGTATACTATACCAACCAGGGATTTAAACATGCTATCATTCCTCTAATTAAGCATTATGTTACCAGCACATGACTAGGTAGATAGACTAGTGAAATATAATTTTTTTAATCTAGAAATAGGCTCAAGAACATATGAAAATTTTAGTTCATGATGAAAATGGCATCACCAATTTTTGAAACAAAGATAGACTTTTAAATTAAATTGTGCTAAAATATCTGATAGCCATTGAGAAAAAGATAAAAGTATTTCTCTCTCACACATACAGAAGAATAAACTCCAAGTGAATAATAAATCTAGTATAAAAAATAATACATGCACAAGTAGAAAATTTAATAAATTCTTCCTTGTAAGGAAAGGCTTTCTAATTATGACTCAAATCCAGATATAGTAAAAGAAAATAGTAATGAATTGGACTACATAGTGTTTGGAAACCTACTTTTTCATGAAAACGAAAAACATTTATCAAAGTTAAAATATGTATAACACATGTAAATGGAAAGGAAGTTTGGGAGGTGAATAAAAAATGACTGCCAATGAGGTGTGGAGTTTCTTTCTGGGATGAAAATTAACGTGTTTTAGAATATGAAAATGTTCTAAAATTGATTGTGGTGGTGACTGTGCAACTCTGTGAATATACTAAAAACTATTAAACTGTATACACTGAATTGGCTGGGTGACTTGTAGGTGAATTATATCTCAATAAAGCTGTTATTTAAAAAAGGGGAGAAGTATTAATTTTCCAGGGGAGAAAATTGTTATGCCCCTATTTAACCAAGTGATCAAAGTTAATATCACTGACTATGAGTCAAAATGTCACCCTGTGGCTTTAGATATGCTCATCTAAAAACAACATAATATCACTTATGTAGCATTGTTGCCGAAAATGCAAAACCTAAACCTGATTCTAAGGAAACAGTTAGACAAAGCCAAATTGAGAGACAGTTTAAAAAACTACCATTAAAAAAATCAGGGTCATAAAAGACAAAGACTGACTCAGGAACTATCCTGGTTAAAGGAGACTAAAGTGATAATAATGAAACAGATTTCACAGGCTTGGAATGAATCACAGACCACAGAAGAAACAAATCTATAAAAGACTTTGGGATATCTGGCAAAATTGAAATTTATGTTAGATAATAATGGATAAATATTAAATTATCTGAAATTGAAACTGCAGGAATGTGCCACGTTGGGCTCCGAGGAGCTCCGGTTCTTTATGTCTCAGCACAGAAAGAATTCAGTGAGAGACAAAGTGATAGACAAGAAGTGATTTATTAGAGTAGGATGCTTGTGAGGCTTATAAGAGGGCAGGTGAGAAGGTGCCATGCCTCGAGAACATAGTGGGCTACAGTTTCATAATCAAAGGAAAAGTGGGGAGGGGCAGAAGACCACCTTTTTCCACATTCTTGAGTAGGCATCAAACTTCTATCATCAGTTTCTCCTCCTCATCAGTTGGGGGGAGTTTTCTTGTCCCTACGTGGTCAAACCAGGACTATCATGGCACTATCTAAATTAGTAGTAATGGTAACATATGCTAAATTTGGTAAATCATCTCAGGTTTCAGTATAATGCCACCTTTTCTTTATATTTTTGTCTTTAGTGTGCACAGAGGAGTGTGTCATGTGAATCATAAACTTACTGAGCTTACTGGGCAGGGTACAGGGCTCATTCCACCATTGTTTTATTGTTTTGGGGCATGTCTCACGCTTCCATTGCATGGTTTTCTTGCTAAGCAAGCCTGTTTTGTTTTGTGGCTAAGCAAACCTGCTTTCTTGAGTGATCATTAACTTACAGGGGCCTCCCATAATTTTTTCTTTACTTATAATCCCCTAGTGGGATTAATTATTTAATCTTCTACTTTGTCCATTTATTCTGTCCCTATCACAGTTGAAATTGTGGTCTTGTAAGGAAATCTCCTTATTTTAAGAGACATACATTAAAGTATTTCTGTGTAAAGCATCAAGAGTCAAGTTTTGCTTTATTCTCAAATGGTTCATCCAAAATACTATTAAAATATACATATTATATATAACACAAAATACATGTAATACATACAAGACACACAGAAAGTCAGAGACAGAGACAAAGAAGAGAAAGAGAGAGAAAGCAAATGTGACAATATATAAACAAATCATGAATCCAGGTAGAGTTCATTATGTACTGTGTATAATTTTTTGTAAGTTTAAATTTAAAGTTTTTTTTTAATTAAAAGTTTAAAATGTTATTGTGATCTAAGTAAGTGAGAGTACAATTATTAACAATAACAGGGCTTTCCTGGTGGTGCAGTGGTTAAGAGTTTGCCTGCCGATGCAGGGGACATGTGTTCGTGCCCCGGTCTGGGGAGATCCCACATGCCTCAGAGCGGCTGGGCCCGTGAGCCATGGCCGCTGAGCCTGTGCATCCGGAGCCTGTGCTCCGCAACAGGAGAGGCCACAACAGTGAGAGGCCCAGGTACCGCAAATAAAATAAAATAAAATAAAAATAACATTAAGTTTTATTACTGTTTTATTCAGAAAAAACCTTGTTTGGAAACTTTGGTTTTTCAGTGTTGTTCTTAAATTACTTATATTGCATGTCTCATTTTTTAAATTAACTTTTATTGGAGTATGGTTGCTTTGGTGCATGTCTCCTTGATCAAGACACAGAAGAGGATCAAAACACGATGTTAGAGAATCTCTGGTTTAGGAAAAAAAATTGGCAAACAATTAACATTTCCTTTTGGGGGACTATTTATGATATAGATAAAACAGCTGCAAATATTGCTTCTTAATTGTTTTAAATATTGAATGATTCTAGAAATTGGATTTCTAAATATTGATTAATGAATACAAGTATTTAGGATGAAAAAAGGAAGGGGTGTGACAAATTTAATGGATTTGGTAGAATGTTAGGTACCACTTCTGAAGAAAATAAAAAATATTTTATACTTTTTTCTTTTAAAGCACATTTAAATTTTTAATAAGTTCTAATTAATAATTTCCTAAAATTGAAACTTGACTGATAAAATTATTTCTTGGAGCAAATCCATTTTTTATTCAATGAGGTGATATTTAACTAAAGCATTAATTAGTCACTAAGAAAAACACCCAAGTGTTTTGTACATTTAAGTTCACCCTTAGATCTCCATGCTTAGCAGTGCTCTCCCCTCTTTTAGAAGTGCATGGATCACACATCACATACATACATATCAAAAGTTGTTAAGAGCTGTAATATGCAGCTCAGACAGAGATACTTCTTATTTGCTTATCTTTGTTTAGAAAAGTAACAGAGTCCTTCAATGCACCTTTTTTACATCTGAAATTTCAGTATAATGAGATAGATGCGTTGACACCACAGATTCTGTTAAGAGTCAAATTGTAGCTCAGGGAGAGCTTGTCAGATGCTGTGTTTCTCACACTTTAATATGCATGTGAATCATTCAAGTTTTGTTAAAAATACAGTCAATTGAAAATGCAGATTTGGGTTCAGTCAATGAAAAAAGAGCCTGTGAATCTGCATTTCTAACTAGCTCCCAGGTAATGTCTATGCTGCTGCTGCATAGACCATACTCTGTGTAGCAAAGTGTTAGAGAGAAGACTGTAATTCTCTGAAAGCCTTCCTTGGCCACCACCCTTTTTGAAAAATCTCTGCACCAAATTTTAAACAACGTTTTCTTCCACCCCCAAGGGTCATTGCAGCTTAGATCAGTGGTGGGCTTCTCATGTAAAGACTGTTATGTATAGATCTGCCAATAGCCTATGATGTGGCCTGGCATGAGAGTACTGCCCAATTAGGGGGCTTCTGTATCAAATGGAAATGGCTTACTAGTGATGGCTTCTGAGGGATTTGGGGAGGGGTGTGTGTGTGTGTGTGTGTGTGTGTGTGTGTGTGTGTGTGTGTGTG
>NW_020838037.1:2812298-2818764 GCF_003676395.1 Aethalodelphis obliquidens | reverse complement strand
GTGTGTGTGTGTGTGTGTGTGTGTGTGTGTGTGTGTGTGTGTGTGTGTGTGTGTGTTTGTGTGTGAAAGAGAGAGAGAGAATGAGAAAGAGAGAGAAATGAAAGAACCAGCAGAAGAGAGGTAAGAGAGCACTTAACAAATATTGTCTCAGGTCTTATAAGATACAAAAGATGCCTTTAAGTGTTACTACTGCATCACTAGAATCTTTGATAGATAATAGAGGTGAGTCCTGTTCTGTATTCAGATCTTTCTGAGACCTGATAAGTGGTTGTTGAGGCTTCTACAAGTCACTTGCTTATGTTTATTTGTATATGCAAACTCTCCACATGTGAGATAACTGGTAGCTTGAAACACTGTCTCAGATGAATGCTAAATTGCTCCAGTATTAAGACATTTCAAATATCTATTTCTGTACTTTGAAGATTTATGATGAAACTTTTCCAAATTCCAGAATAGGGAGTGGATAGATTAGATAGGTAAGTAGGATAAATAGATTAGGTAGGTAAATGATAGATAGATGATAGATAGATAGATACATAGGTACATAGATACATAGATACATAGATAGATGATTTTTTAATGATAGTTATGCACAAGTAAGAATATGATCCAGACAATTTCGTCAACCTTAGGGCATTCTTGATAATATGCATGGGGAAGAAGCAAAAGGACATTCTTCTCACTATTACCAGTCGTAACTCTGATACTCAGCTTATCAGTCTACAGCAGATACAAAAGAGGGGCAAAAATTCCACCCTTATTCCAAGATGATAGTTAAAGTCTTAAATAAAAGACAATTTCAGTTCAATCTGCAAAGAAACATCAATAAAACTTCACTGAAATTTTAAATGTTAGGAAGTAGTGAGTTATAAGAAAATACTAACTAGTGTGGTTAAGGTAAAAACATCATCAGATTCTTACCTTAAATATAGAAAAATAATTGTGACACTGACACCACATATTAAATTTCCATCTCTCCACTCCTGGGATGCTTTACTACTACAAATGGAGAGTTATTTTAGCAATGTGAAGTACATCCTTTGGATGCTCTGGAATGAGTTCTTACCAATAGACTATATTTTTTATCCCATACTGAGGGACCTCAAGTTAGGTGTCTGGTATTAGGGAGAGAAAAGACATCTTGAAGAATTCACATAATTAGAGGTGAACAAAGGTTATTAAGGTAAAGGAATTTGTCTGTCTGAGATGGGTATGCTAAAATCTTCAGTTTCCCCAAACTGGCACTTATCTGACTATAATCATAAATTAAAAACAAAACAAAACATAACACTTTGATATTATAGTTTAAGCACTAAATTCATACAAATATACAGACATTTGTATGTACATCTCATATATAAGTGCATAAATGAATACATGTACAGATTGAGAACAAATTGTCCAGATAAGTGTAACTAAGGAAAATGAATTTGTCTATTATCTTAAAAAATATTTCCCAAGAGGAGTTGCCTCTTAGAACCATGTGCCACACATAGAGTAATAGGGTACGTTTGTCAGAGAGAATAATATGAGGTTGCCGCAGAAGCTTAAGCAATCTCTAGCACTGGTGAGTGAGCAGTTCCAGGGATTCCATTTTTCTCCATTAGTGAATAAAAGAAAATATTTAAATATTTTGATATTCTAGAATGAAAAGAACACTTCCTAGTTTTGTTCGGACTGTTTCAAAGATTTGGGAGAATGCCATTGCAGCTTCCCCTGCACTCCTCCCTGATAAATCTATCTTCATTTCCATCAATGTTGCTTTCATCTAATTAATATCATCTGCCACTGATTTGGAGTAATTTAACTTCATGTCATACTGGAGAGCAAATCAAAATTTGGAAATCAATTCTGGAACTTCATACTTGCACTATTTTTAGGATATTTGATGAATTTCAAAGCCCTTTAGTTTTCTTTTTTTTTTCTTTGAACTGCCATAAATAAGTTCAAGGTAGTGTTGAGTTTAATTGTATTTTTTATTGTTTCTCTTTTGTAGATTATATGAAATAACCTACATATATTTATCTATAAAACCTTCTTAAAAACCATGTATTCTTATGAACACACCACATTACTAGTACCTTACTTGTCATATTCCTTAGTGCTATGCTCTGGGTAGTCTTTACATGAACAAATGAGAAAAAGAGTTTATGTTAAGCACCCTAAATCACTTGCTGTTGTGTATTCTTCTACTCTAGATGAGACTTAAAAAAGACCTTATTCAAGTGAGTCACTGTGATCTTCAAGAAAAGCATTTTAAAAAATAATAGTCATGTTTAAATTTCCTTACTGTATTAATATTATTTTCAAAGCAAGGATTAAAATTATAATTACTAATGATTGATGATATAATCAGACACTGTATATTTAAAATTTGGTTTCAATAAAGACTTCTTTTTGACAAAACTCTATAATTTTTGGAATAGAATTTTTAAGTTTTAACATGAAAGTCTCACAAACAGTATTAAGTGAAATTTTGTACACTATACCAAAGCAACTTTAAGGACTCGAAAAATGAAAAAAAGGGATATAAATTTTGTTTACAATAAAATTGTTATTAATTGTTCCAGTGCTATAGTAATAAACATAAAACAGAGACTTACTTTGACCGTATGGAACATTTAATGAGCCTGTTCTATTAATGTTAGTTTATATCTCAATGATAAGTGAAAAAAATCAACTGAAATACTTTCTCCATTAATGCCTCTATGTTTTGGGCATTTAAGCTGTAAGTTTAATAATGCCATTTTATACATATTATATATTTTGCTTAATAACTAATTATAAAAAATATTTTTAATTTCAATAATCATTATAGTCTTTCCCAAGTTATGGATTCTCAAAAATACTTAGCTTATTTGTTGCTTATTAAGAAAAACATCAATGAATGGCTCCATCTGAGGATATTTATAGCTTATGTGCCAGGTCATGACATATCAAAACTCTGTCAAATGGACAAACATAAGAAAGGTTAATTTTATCCATTTTGAGTTTATTTTTGTGTATGGTATTAGAGAACATTCTAATTTTATTCTTTTATATGTAGCTGTCCAGTTTTCCCAGCACCACTTATTGAAGAGACTGACTTTTCTCCATTGTATATTCTTGTCTCCATTGTCATAGATTAATTGACCATAGGTGTATGGGTTTATTTCTGGGCTTTCTATCCTGTTCCTTTGATCTATATTTCTGTATTAGTATTGTAAGGCCAACTGGCCTGAGGCAGGGGAATACAATCAGTTTGACAGGTTGCATCAGACCGAAATTCTCCGGACCACCCAGTTCCAGAAACTGCCCTGGAGACATTCCGGACCACCCAGTTCCAGAAACTGCCCTGGAGACATTCTGGACCACCCAGTTCCAGAAACTGCTCTGGAGACATCCCGGACCACCCAGTTCCAGGAACTGACCTGGGGACTTTGAATGCAGCCCAGTCTTCCCGCCTTTCGAGGGGCGGGACTAACGGTCCCCCAGGATACCTGAAAAGACCACCAAATAAGGAATACCCTGCGCCCTCCCAGATTCACCACACCCCTTTCCCTTCTTCCCCTATAAAGTCTTGCCCAACCCTCGCCCGGGTGCGACTTCTCTGGCCCCTTTCTCTCGGACCAGTGAACCTCGCCCGGGAGCGCTCCCTAATAAAGCTCACTTGAAGCTTTCCTGTGTTTCGCGGTTTGTTAAGATCCGACCTTACAAGTATATTTTCTATTAACCCTATGTGCCATTGCAAAAAACTGAATTTCTCTCTTTCAAGTGAGGCAGTTTATAGTAGTTTCAATATTAAACTAACAAAAGATGTGTGATAGCAGCTGGACTATCACATTGAGAGTACATTGGGAAAATCATGGACTTTTACACATATTTTATGTCAGAAAGGAAACTTCAAGACCTTTGACACAAAACTTCTCCTCTTATGTAAGCCCTGGAGTGGTCAGCTGGTTATTTCACATCACAGAATGAGCTACTGTTAGATTTCTGTCTAAACCTCTAGTTTTCTGGCTTCTAGTTCTGGGCATTTTCTACTACACTGATAAATGCTGTAGCTCATTTTCTTTTTAATTTTACTGTTCAAACTATTTCACCTCCCTATGTCTTATTTTGTTGACACAGTATGTCTATGAGACCACTTAACTAGACTGGCTTTTAAAAATATGAATTTGAACTCCAAAATATATCTATTTTTTGTTTTAGGGCCATCCTAGGATGAAATTAAGTGCAGTAACAAAGAAGAATAGCAGTCCATTTCTAATTTAAATTTTAATTCCTAAAATTTACCCTTTCAATTAAAATGCTTACTTTTTAAATTTAAAACCATAATATAAACTATTTTATATGCCTAAATTTAGTGGCATTTCAGAAGCTCAGCTGATTTCTCTGGCTTGAACTTGTTAATGACATTAAAAATAAACAACGTCTTTAAAATAAGTGAAAGAAAAACAATTTCCTCATATTCAAATAATAAATTTATGAAAAATTACCATTTAAAGTCTTACTTATTTGCCATGAAAATAATTGAAAACACTTATTTTTCATCTAAACTGATTCCAATCTCATTAAAATTTCACAGTAAATTAAAGAGGCAATGTAGAACTAAAGAGTTATATCACAGATTATTAAGCCATGCTTCCCATATGAAGCAAGTGCCCAGTCTTTCTAGGTCTTTCTAGGTGAGGGTCCTACTTTTTTTTTTTTTTTCTGGTACGTGGGCCTCTCACTGTTGTGGCCTCTCCCGTTGCGGAGCACAGGCTCCGGACGTGCAGTCTCAGCAGCCATGACTCACGGACCCAGCCACTCCGAGGCATGTGGGATCTTCCCGGACCAGGGCATGAACCCGTGTCCCCTACATCGGCAGGCAGACTCTCAAACACTGCGCCACCAGGGAAGCCCAGGGTCCTACTTTTTAACACTGTTTCAATAACCCTTTTCACCATGATTTAACTTGAGTAGCCATAACAGTATTTTAAGTTGATGCCCAATGTAACAGATGATGTGCATCACTTCACAAACCAGTGAATTATGCTAGAATGGAGCTGGTCACTGCATTCTTCCCACACTACTACAAGTACCTCAGAGATAGGTAATTTGGGTCTTAAGATGCTGTCAAGTCATCAAATCATTTCAGAAAGCATCCTTATCTACCACTACCGATACCTCATTACATTTATTTAATAATCTAATAATCTAACATGAACCATACATATATATGTCAACATGAAAAGGGAATAATGGAGCATCAGTTTTGTCACAGTGAACTATTAAGGCATTGCTATGATGCATAAGGTCATCTTGTGAGTTCTCAGGCAACCTTCTACTTTGTGAAACAGAGATAGTAGAAATTACCACACAAAGGTGGGATTTGGATAGAAAATGGGGTGGAAAGAGATTCTTACAGGACTCAAAAAGTATGAAAAGTGATGTTTGTGGCACAAAAGGAGAATTTGAAGGCACAAGAATTAGTCAACTTGGCTAATGTCAGGAAAAGTAATTACAATTGCAAATCCCCTAATGATAGGGGAAAACTTGTGGTGATTAAAGTAGAGGATAGACAGAAAGTAGTTACTACACAACCTGTAGCTCTTCAGAATTCCATTTATAGTGATTGAAGGCAGGATCAGGTCTAGTGGAGAAGAAAGAATAGTTACTTTTGGAGCTGAGCAGAAGAAGTTTTCCTCAATTTCTCCTAGATTCAACCAATGTTGTGTAACCATGAATGGACTGAGAAAAGTGCATGCGATTCTGGTTAAAGGGATCTGGAAATCTTTACAACTATTTCTATATGACAAGGTTAATACTTATACCCAAAGCAACCAAGTATATCACAAAATAAGAAAAATATCCTCTAATCTAAATGACCAATAAATAGAGAGTCCTGAAGGAGAGCCATGCATGAGTATTCATGTATTTTATGACTAAATGTAGCAGTTTAAATCCATGGGGAAAAATTGAAAAATGACTTGGAGATAATTGGTGATGCATTGGAAAAAAATTAAAAACAGATGCCTACCTCACATCATATAAAAAGGTGCATGCCAGAAGAAGTTAGGAAAAAATTCCAGAAAAAATATAAATTATAATACAGTATAGGAGAATATTTTTACATTTTTTGTGACATAGGCCTTTCTAAGCTTGACAAATATTAAGAGCTATAAGTAATTTGTATGAGTAATTTGCATTCATAAAATTGAAAAAATTTCATATAGAATGATTGTACAGAGTTAAAAAATCTCAACTGGCTAAAAGTATTAACAAATTACATAATTAACAAATAATAGATACTTTTCATATAAATAAAACCTTTGTAGATAAATATTTAATGATTATTGAAAACAGAGAAGAAGACATGAAATATATCTATATAATAATATCATATATTGAGCATTTAACATCTTGGGCAGTATGTCAGGTACTTTACATACATCGTGTGTGTGTGTGTGTGTGTGTGTGTGTGTGTGTGTGTGTGTGTGTG